>NW_024666614.1:0-578 GCF_008729295.1 Plectropomus leopardus | reverse complement strand
TGAAAAGGGTCAAATAGCTTGTGAAAGGTGTCTCAGCACAGCACAAAAAAATGATACTGAGCCACGTTTCAAAGGGTTAACAAGGCAAAGCAAGTCTTACCAGAATGTCTTGATTGGGAATGAAATGACAGCGTTTGTCGGCTGATGTTTGCTGGTCTGCAGTCAGTTTTCGTAGTGTTTGTGAAGTTAACTTCATCCACACGTGATTCACTCAGAACTGTCATACAAGCAGAATCCATGTTTGCGTCTTTCATGGCGCTTAATGCCAGATCTCTTTTGGCATGACATCCTCCAGCAGAGCCCTGACGTCACAGCTGCATCAGCTGATTGGCATCAGCCTCTTCATTCATGCCTCAACATGATTGTCTTATTAACCCTTTGAAGACCTGGATCTACATCAGTTTTGTTGTGCTGCATTCAGACGCCTTTTAACAAGTATTTAAACCTCTGGAGCTTGAGAAAAGCTTGTTTTCTTTTGAAAACATGGGAAAAAAGGTGACAAGAAATTGAACTGAAATAAACTGTGAGGAGGGCAAAATGTCCAGAAGACTATATTTGAAATTTGTAGAATTTAATAT
>NW_024666613.1:0-761 GCF_008729295.1 Plectropomus leopardus | reverse complement strand
ATAATTTTAAATATACTTTTCTGCCCATATTTTTTGCTAATTTTCTAATAATCTTTCCGTTATTCATATTTATTTGAGGTAATTTTATTGAAATTAATTTATTCATTTGATTTAAAAGTTTACTTAACCTTTTACTAATTTCGTGCAATGTTTATGAAAGAAATCAACGCAATTTGCTAAGTGTGAAAAGGGTCAAATAGCTTGTGAAAGGTGTCTCAGCACAGCACAAAAAAATGATACTGAGCCACGTTTCAAAGGGTTAACAAGGCAAAGCAAGTCTTACCAGAATGTCTTGATTGGGAATGAAATGACAGCGTTTGTCAGCTGATGTTTGCTGGTCTGCAGTCAGTTTTCGTAGTGTTCGTGTAGTTAACTTCATCCACACGTGATTCACTCAGAACTGTCATACAAGCAGAATCCATGTTTGCGTCTTTCATGGCGCGTAATGCCAGATCTCTTTTGGCATGACATCCTCCAGCAGAGCCCTGATGTCACAGCTGCATCAGCTGATTGGCATCAGCCTCTTCATTCATGCCTCAACATGATTGTCTTATTAACCCTTTGAAGACCTGGATCTACATCAGTTTTGTTGTGCTGCATTCAGACGCCTTTTAACAAGTATTTAAACCTCTGGAGCTTGAGAAAAGCTTGTTTTCTTTTGAAAACATGGGAAAAAAGGTGACAAGAAATTGAACTGAAATAAACTGTGAGGAGGGCAAAATGTCCAGAAGACTATATTTGAAATTTGTAGAATTTAATAT
>NW_024666612.1:0-591 GCF_008729295.1 Plectropomus leopardus | reverse complement strand
CTGTCACTTGTGAACAGCAGAGAGGTGTTAACTGTCGGATAGTTAAAAACATCTGCAGCTGCAGCCCTCATTAAAAGTCACACTTTATACACTCTATAGATTCTGTATATGTCCCTCCATACTTTAATAAAGAGCCTCAAGGGCCCTCAGGGGCCCAGCAGCACTGTATATACTGTAACATGACTCTCTGGGGGCCATAAGGAGTCCCTTTTTTCAGGGGCCTCCTCACAAGGTTATGTCCTGTTAACTCTCCACAAAAATGGCCTGCAAACATTTTCTGTCATTTCCAAAACTTGAAAAAAATTCATTCACAGTGATAGATGAGTAAAGTTTGATTTTTATTCGTTTAATTTACTTTAAAAATAATTAACAGATTAATGTTAAAATGCAAATGTTACCTTGAAACTTCATACTATTATGAACTCATGACAGTTTTTAGGTTTATAGCATAACCATCATCATCATTTACTTTTGATGTCTGCAAGTTAACCCAGATAGTTTTAATAATTTTGAATATTTTCCATACAGTCGTGTACATAATTTCATAAGTATTTGAACATTACTTGCTTTTTTCCCATTTCTTACCATCAT
>NW_024666611.1:0-504 GCF_008729295.1 Plectropomus leopardus | reverse complement strand
GGACCTCGAACTAAACACGAAGGAGAAATACTTAAACACTTAAAATTATATAATTCCTATTATATACTTAATATAATTTATAAAAATGAATTGCCACAATTGCAATGATTGTTATCTAATTTATAAAAAATGAAAACAAAAATAAAAAACTTATTTCCCCCCCCTTTGTCTGGACATACAGAGATAAGAGTGATGGGTGAGGGCTCCTGTTGGAGAGATGCAGCCCCGGTCCTGATGCTGCGCTGGGGTACACATCAGCGCTTAATGTTACACCTAATAATACCACTAAATAATGACATTATTGGCTGAAAAGTGGCGCTGACAGCCAATCCCGGGCTGCCCTGACGTGATTTAGCTGTATTGAGTGCAGCAAACACAATATTAGGCTCCTCCACTGCGCGCTGCCCTTGGCATGATGACTGACCTTGTTATCGCCGGCTCCTTGAATTTTTTTTTTTTTTTTTTCGAGCGAGTCTAAAGAGTTCTTGTGGTCAGCATTTCTCA
>NW_024666610.1:0-543 GCF_008729295.1 Plectropomus leopardus | reverse complement strand
AAAAAAAAAAAAAAAAAAAAAAAAAATCTCACCTGACCCACATGATGATTTATTTATCCGCGCGCGCGTATCAGATGCTGCCGCAGGCCTGCGCGCGGAAGGCCACCGACGTGCACCGCCGTTATTTTTCATTTCTGATTCCGCACATGAATCCTTTAAAATTAGGGGCGCGTGCGCGCTCTGCAGGTAAACCCAAACATCTGCCTGCGTGAACGAATAAAGGATTAAAATGAAACCGGGATTTTGGGTGATCTGCTCTTACGTGGCCTCGACGCTGCCGGGCTTCAGCACCACCTCGATCTTGTACTTGGAGCCTGTGAGCAGCTTGATGGTCCGGCTCTGGCCGAAGCGCGTCCCGTCCACCTTGAAGAAGACGGGCCCCTCGTTGGGCTGGATCCGCAGCGAGATGGAGATGTTGATGATCGGGGGGACGTCGTCCATGGTCCCGCTGCGAGTCCGCGCTCTAACCGGGTCAGCTGGTCCGGAGCCGAGGAGGAGACGGCGAGGATGCGGTGATGCTGAGGAGGAGGAGGAGGAGGGGGA
>NW_024666609.1:0-350 GCF_008729295.1 Plectropomus leopardus | reverse complement strand
TACTTCACTAGAACCGTCTACTGCTGTTGCTTTAACCATTACACTGTATTACAATGAAATCAGAATTCTGGTGACTGACTTCATCATCCATTATTTTAACCAGATATGTGTCTGTACTAAGAAAGTATACATCTCATGACCTGCATTTTAGTGTAAATCACAATAGCATTTATAAGCAATAGCCCATTAAATGATCAATTTTCATCCAAGGATGTTATACAAGTACAAGACTAATGTTCAGTTTGGAGGGAGCACCCAAATCATAATTTTTGGGTAAATGTAAGTTTTTGATAAAATGTTACACGAAACATAAAAGCATCAAGAAAATAGATAAAACAGGAATGCAATGA
>NW_024666608.1:0-1008 GCF_008729295.1 Plectropomus leopardus | reverse complement strand
AAATTTGTAATGAAATATTGTAGTTACATCCTGTGATATCCTGGAAATACCCACGACATCTTTATACACTGTTCATTATCCCCGGGGTCTTACAGGATGTTTAGTTTTACTTTTTTTTAAAAATTGTTTACCTTACTCCCACACTCTCCAGCTAGTAGAATAGTGCAGCTAACCAATGGTGGCTGGTAGCGAGCTGAGACGTAAAATCCAAAATGTTAAATTAATACGCAAATGCACTTTCTCTTTATGATGATGTTGATGCTGAATTGACAAGAGTAATGTCGACATATGGTGCCTTTTATCTTCTAATGTGTTTACATCATGCATGAAGCATGTGGTGTGCTAAGGTATAAGCTTCATTCATTAGACACACACAGCAACATGCAACATGTGATCCCAGCAAACTGATCATATAATAAAACAGCAGCATGCGCTATAAAACATACTGGCTGGAACACATTGTGTTAGCATGTTCCAACACTTGTATGACATTTATTTATTAATCATTATATTCTTTTATACATCTGATATCAGCCAAGCAACCGGATGGTCAAAGGTGCACTCACACAACACTGCTGATGTATCGCTTTCCACGTACTTTCCCTTGTAGAAACCAGTTATTTAGTTAGTTAGAGAGATATATAAGAGTATATAAGAGAGAAGTGGGGTTGTATGGGGTACTTACTCACAGTCAGTGTGTTATGTACAGTAGATGTCAGCTGGCACATCCCCAGTTTGGAGAAGCAGAATTGAAACCGTTGAACATTGGTGCAGTTTCTTTCAAAAACATGGGAAAAAGGCAATCAGCGAATTGGCAGAAGTTTTTCATTAAAAAAAGGAAAAAAGGGAAAAGAGCAGTTATTTATTTAAATATTTATAATTATCATGAACACATTGAAAATTATGTTAGAGAACTATTATTATTTTATAAGCAGGAAAATTACCTATCATTTTATTATTGTTTTTTTTAAGTTTCTCGTTTTTCCTTTTATTTATTTATTTATTTAC
>NW_024666607.1:0-278 GCF_008729295.1 Plectropomus leopardus | reverse complement strand
AAAGACATAGCACATACGCATGCACATGTGCACATATAAAACCTTCAAGTGCAACCGTCTTCAACTCTATTCAGCTCAGCTGTTTCTGACTCTGCACTCAGTATGAGACTGTTTCTTTACATTATTTACAAAATTAATGCACATTCATTACATTTAAGCTCAGTATGAGAGTCTTCTGTTTTGAATTCAGCCACGTGCACAGTGTTTCTCCGCCCTGCTTGGGGGAGAGACGAGAGCTCACGACAACCTCACTCACTCACTAAGTGCATTTAAAGCTG
>NW_024666606.1:0-910 GCF_008729295.1 Plectropomus leopardus | reverse complement strand
TACTATAATATGACATTTTTTATGTTTTTCCGGACACACCATACAATAGCATTTTTTAATTGTTTTTTTGACAAAGTATACCATGATATTTTGATGATTTTTGTCTTTTTATGATGTCATAGTATAGTCTGTCAAAAGAACATTTCAGCATAGTAATTAAAAAAAACTTAATAGAAAATACCATTGTATAGACATTTCTAATGTTTTTATGACATAATATGATTTTTTTAATTTTTTCAACATATTGTACTATGACATTTTTTAATCTTTTTTTGACATATACTGACATTTGTATGTGTTTTTTCAACATACTATACTTTTTTGACATAGTATACCATGGTATTTTTATATTTTTTTCCCAACATATTTTACTATGCTGTTTTTCATGCCATTTTTTCTGACATATTATAGTATAACATTTTTTATTTTATTTTTTTTTTACATACTATACTATGACATTTTTGAAGATGCTTTTATGACACGCTATATTGTGATATTGTCAGTTATGTTTTTATGGCACAATAAACTATGTTTTTATCTATTTTTTTGACATACAGTAGTAAGATTTTTTATGATGTCATAGTATAATATGTTAAAAGAACATCATAAAAAAAAACATTGTATAGACATTTTTTGTTTGTTTTTTGACATATACTATGACATTTTTGTGGGGTTTTTTTGTCAAAATATTATACTATGCTATTTTTCATGATGTGTTTTGACATACTACACGATTCCATTTTTCATTTTTTGTTTTTCAACATACTATACAATGACATTCTTTATGATGTGATATGATACTTTGACATTTTTTATGTTTTTTCCGACACACCGTACCATGACATTTTTGAGGATTTTTAATGAAATACTATACACTAGCCTTTTTAATTGTTTTTGACATAGTATACCA
>NW_024666605.1:0-359 GCF_008729295.1 Plectropomus leopardus | reverse complement strand
CTGTTTTTTTCATCGGTTTAGCACAGTAGCTGACTCTAAAAACCCAGGAGTCCCAGTTGCTGTTGCTATAGAGAATATATCAGCCACCAGAAGTACAAATCAGAGGAGGTATCAGCTTGGAACAAATCAGAACACCTCACAATAGTTGATGCGATGATGGCATTTTTGACTTTGTATTTAAAGAGATCTATTTCAGTATAGTTGCTCATCTTTTGTATAGTATTATTCATCCAAGCATTGAAGAGCTCAAACTGCCAGTCATTGTAAACCTTCTTCACAAATAATACATTAACTTTTATTCCATAACCTTGAACTACCAAAAGAACTCCTCCCATCTTGCCACCTATGGCATATGACAC
>NW_024666604.1:0-359 GCF_008729295.1 Plectropomus leopardus | reverse complement strand
CTGTTTTTTTCATCGGTTTAGCACAGTAGCTGACTCTAAAAACCCAGGAGTCCCAGTTGCTGTTGCTATAGAGAATATATCAGCCACCAGAAGTACAAATCAGAGGAGGTATCAGCTTGGAACAAATCAGAACACCTCACAATAGTTGATGCGATGATGGCATTTTTGACTTTGTATTTAAAGAGATCTATTTCAGTATCGTTGCTCATCTTTTGTATAGTATTATTCATCCAAGCATTGAAGAGCTCAAACTGCCAGTCATTGTAAACCTTCTCCACAAATAATACATTAACTTTTATTCCATAACCTTGGACTACCAAAAGAACTCCTCCCATCTTGCCACCTATGGCATATGACAC
>NW_024666603.1:0-418 GCF_008729295.1 Plectropomus leopardus | reverse complement strand
TGTCAATACTTTATTTCATAACTTTGAATGAAATTAAATATCGGCATTTTTTGTGTGCTTCGTCCCTATATATCCACTATTTGAATGTTTGTGATTTCCTCAGTATGTTTAATAATTTATAACTTCGCTGTCAGCAAAATTTACCGTGTGTTAATTTTAAACAGAGACTGATCAATTGTGGCATATTCTAACATCTTATCATCTCATTCAGAAACATCCCAGATGATTCCTTTCGGTCATCCAAATGTGCTGAAGTGCGCTGCATGCATCGTTAGAGGACTGCAGCTTATTTATGTGCAAAAACAGTAAAGTCTCATCTGCTCTCTGACAAAACTAATATCAAAAGATATTGAGCGTTTTACTGTTAGTTAGATGACTAAGCCACAGCTAAAGGGGGTATGGAAGTGCAAAGACTATA
>NW_024666602.1:0-483 GCF_008729295.1 Plectropomus leopardus | reverse complement strand
TAGTGGAGCTGACAGACGACCGGAGACTTCTGCATCATCACCAACATATACATGAAGTCTGACCGCCTCCCTTCCTCTGTCGTTATTGATCACTTCTCTGTCTCTGTCGTTATTGATCACTTCTCTGTCTCTGTAGTTATTGATCACTTCTCTGTCTCTGTCCTTATTGATCACTTCTCTGTCTCTGTCCTTATTGATCACTTCTCTGTCTCTGTCCTTATTGATCACTTTTCTGTCTCTGTAGTTATTGATCTCTTTTCTGTCTCTGTAGTTATTGATCACTATTCTGTCTCTGTTTATTGATCACTTCTCTGTCTCTATTAATTGATCACCTCTCTGTCTCTGTATTTATTGATTACTTCTCTGTCTCTGTATTTATTGATTACTTCTCTGTCTCTGTAATTATTGATTACTTCTCTGTCTCTGCAGTTATTGGTCACTTTTCTGTCTCTGTAGTTATTGATCACTTTTCTGTCTCTGTAG
>NW_024666601.1:0-435 GCF_008729295.1 Plectropomus leopardus | reverse complement strand
TGACTCCTTCAGTGTTTTCGAGTTTCCTCGGAGTCGTATCGCTCTGATCTGAGGACTGACCCACATTTATCTCCGTGTCACACATTAACGGGACTCGGCCCATGTTTACTTTCTCTGGAACTTTGTATTGTTGAATTCTTTATCGGTTACAGTTTGACAGAGTCGGCAGAGTTATTAATGACAGACTGATGGAGCTGAAAGTGGATGAACTTTGCGTCTCTCGGCCTCTGATAAGGTGCCTGGTGGCCTCTCAACTAGGGCGATGAAACGATAACGATATCAATTTTAATATAACTTTTCCTCGTTTGAAATGTGAGACGTAGTCGATAGAACACATTCCAGCCACGTTTTGACAGACAACATGAACAGCCAATGATAATAAGAACAGTGCCGCAGAGAACCAAATGCAGTGAAGGACTTTGACTGTCGAACAGC
>NW_024666600.1:0-543 GCF_008729295.1 Plectropomus leopardus | reverse complement strand
TTTGTTTTTTTCTTTTCTTTCTTCTTACAAGTTTCTTGGCAATGCATAGGTCATTTCTACTAAAAATGCTCAACACCTTCCTCATATGTTTTTTTAACGAAATGAAGGTTTCTAAGGGTTAAGCTATAAATGTTAGATGAGTTGCAGAGGTGAGAGAAATACAATTGCAATTACAATTTGCAGTGACTATGCCCAATTTAAACCCGCCTCATAGATCTCCACATACTGTTGACAGAAAATATGTTATCAGGAAAAGCGTTGTAGAGAAAGGCATATCACACAGAGAAAAGAAGAGGGGATGGGACAAAGACAAAGAGAGGCTGGGGATCAGGATTGTGAACAGGAGAAAGGAGAAAAAAAGCTCACCTGAGAACAAAGCAGCATGACGAGCTCCACCACTGAGGTGCTTGACTTCATACAAACTAGACCTGTAGAGACAAAAATAGAATTGGGTATTAACTATAACAGTTATTACAACAGTAAAATATATGTGGGAATAGTCTTCAGTTATTTAATCAGTTATGTGGCTGTAAGAGATAATAT
>NW_024666599.1:0-669 GCF_008729295.1 Plectropomus leopardus | reverse complement strand
CTTTGTTATTTTTTTTGGTTTAAATTATTATTAATTTTCAGGTAATTTTATTGCACTTATTACTTATTTATTGGTATTTTTGGGAGATTTCTTCTTACTTTGCTCATTAACTTCTTCCCAGTCGGAGCGCTCACCGTCAGATTTTAACAAAGTTAATAACATCGAAGCTGATTTAACGGGTTTATCTTTGGTTTAAATGAACTCGGTACGATGAGCTCAGATTGTTCTTACCAGAGAAACAGGAAGTGACGCAGCGTTTCGACTGTCGGGTCCGCCCCGCTCCGTGGTTGGTCGGGTCGTCGCCATGGTAACAGTCACTTCCTCTTCCTCCTGCTGGCCTCTCGTGTCCTCCTCGTCTTCGTCCTCCTGGTCGATGAATCGCTCTCTGAACTTGTCTAGGTCCTCGCTGCTGGCGTTACCTGAACGCATCACCGCAATGAAAATCGTCATTTTGTCGAAACATCTTTTTGACATTTTTTTGAGTGACTTTAAGGACACGTATGATGTGTTCAAGGACCAGTGGAAAGTTGAAGAAAGAAAAATTAAAAGCAAAGAAAAACAAAAGGCCATTTCTTTTAAATCAAAAGGTTTAAAAGCAAAACAATTAACAACATTTTTTAAAAAAAGAAAAATACATTTTTAAAAGGAAAAAAATCAACATTTTTGCAG
>NW_024666598.1:0-438 GCF_008729295.1 Plectropomus leopardus | reverse complement strand
GTGCTGCGTGTCGGGCTGCTGATATTAAGAAATATTTGACTTTACACCTGTTGTGTCGAAATGTGTTCCTCCATTAAAGGATGTTTCCAATGCAGGCGCCTTCCTCGGTGTTTAGGGTTAGGGACTGTTCATTATTTATGAAGGGGGGCGAGGTGGTGCAAAACTCGTAAGGCATTTTAGAAAACGCAGTGGGGAGGGACTTGTGTTTTTAATTTTGGTGCTTTTCATTCCTCATTTTGTGCTAATTTTGACTGTGTTCATGCATATGGCATATATATCTGGCAAGATTGTGTGTTTTTGTTCGAACGTGGAATATCCAGCTCAGCTCCTACAATAAGGCTAAAGTACAATGTAAACACAATTGTTACATTGATACTGTTGTGCAGTGTAAAATATGTGCCACTGAAACACATTCAAACTGCAGTTTTTAATGATACT
>NW_024666597.1:0-1133 GCF_008729295.1 Plectropomus leopardus | reverse complement strand
GTCAGTGAATCAGAGCTGCACATTAGAGGACCAGCAGCTGAATTAAACACAACTTCTTCAACATATAAACCCGAGGACGGTTCGAAGCACTGACACCAAACACAGACACCTTTTGCCCCGACAGTTTTTAACACAAGGACACTTATCCTGTTTTTACATGTTTCTAGGAGTTTGGGAAGTTTGTATGATTTTATGGCATTTCTAGAATCTTTGTACATTTTTAGGCTGTTTTCAGGATTTTAGGACTTTTCTAGGATTTGGGTCATTTCTAGGATTTTAGGATGTTTCCAGGACATTTTTTTAGGATTTTAGGAAATTTTTAGGATTCAAGGAAATTCCTCTGGTTATAGGGCATTTCTAGGATTTAAGGACATTTCTAGGTTTTTAGGACATTGGGACATTGGGCTAGGACCTCTGTCAGGGGGTGTGGGGATTCTGTTTTGATGCTGTTTTATGCACTCTGGCACCTTATGGACACTGAAAGGACAAAACCAATTCCCAGTGTCAATCACTTTATTTTTTGTGAATTAGAAAATAGTTTGGGGGCCACCAGGCACCCTATCAAGGGCTGCAAGAAATGTCCCAAAAATCTGAGAAATGTCTGTACATCCATGATGTTTTGAAATTCTATAGAAACATATAAAACTTATCTTTAAAATGTCCTTTATCCTAGAAATGTCCTTAAAACCTGAGAAATGTCCTAAAATCCAAATGTCTTTCAATCCGAGAAATGTCCTAGAATCCCATTGTCTACTGAACACTGAAGTGAATGCCCGACTGAAACTGAAGAAATTATTATTCTTCCTCCAAATTAATCTCATTTTTGAGAGGCTAAAGGTGCTCAAAAACTCATGAAACTTCACACACACATTTGCATTGGTGAAAAATTTTATATTTTATTTTTCAGCTTTGAAGAAATGGCTCAGTAACTCCCTTACACAGAGAGATTAGTCTCAATATTATTTGTGTGAACAGTTTGACAATTTGTGTGTTAATGTTAAATCTTGTAAATTAAAAAAATACAATAGGTTAATTAAAGGTGCTTTACGAAGCAATAAAACATTCAAGTATACATTTTTACAAGAGGAAAGAGAAAAGATGGAAAAGGTCAAATGAACTACTAAAACAGAAAG
>NW_024666596.1:0-305 GCF_008729295.1 Plectropomus leopardus | reverse complement strand
ATATATATACACACATACACATATATATGTATACAGTAGGTGGCAATATTGCGCTGTTGGATGCCAACCGCCATTTCAACCACCGAAGAAGAAGCAGCAGTGGGACCGGATGTCCTGCGTGTGCTAACAGGAGACATCAGAGACGCTGTGGACACCGGTGTATTGATCAGTCGCTGTTGGACGCGGTGTCTTTTTCCGGTGCTGCGGCGGCGGGAGGACACGCTGCGATGGCCGGCAGCAGGCTGGAGAAGTTCGGGAGCGTTTATACCCGGTAAGAACCGAGTTTACGGTGTTAGCGGCTAACA
>NW_024666595.1:0-821 GCF_008729295.1 Plectropomus leopardus | reverse complement strand
CACGGTTTTAACGGATCTCTGACTGAGTTTAACCACCTCACTAACAATAAGAAGCCACGTTTTCTCAGAGAGTGAAGAACTCCTTTGAAAAATTGATCAATTTTAGATTATTTGGCCTTTTTTATCCTTTTTACACAAAACTAATGATTCTTTCAGCTAATGTTTACATTTCTTATACGGTTACGGTAAATTCGGCATGACAATAAAACAATATGTATCGATTATATTTAGAAGAATTAATTTTTTTAATAATTGAGTCTCACCGCTGCCGGAGGTTCCCGCCATTCACTGTCCTGTATGAAGCCGGCGGAAAAATGGCCGATCTGAACATGAACTTCTGTCTGGACTACAGCATCACTGTTTGTTTGTTTGTTTGTTTGTTTGTTTGTTTGTTTGTTTTCGTTTTTATTTGTTTTGTTATGGATTTTGGTTTTGTTTGGGGGGGTTGTGTTTTTTTGTTTTTGGTAGTTTTTTTGTTTGAGCTTTCCAATTGCAGAATACAATGCACAAATATGAAGCATAAACAGCATTATTATTCGTTAATTTTCTATAATTTACAAAAAAGAAAATAGTAAAGATTCAGAAAACAGATGAGAAATAATGAAAGAGTCAGACCTCCATCACTCTGGACCCAAATTTTAAAAAATATACTGATATTTGGCCGTTTTTTTTCATCCAATCAGAAAATAGTCATATATTTCTCTACATCCTTCAGGAAAACAACACAATAAGGTTTTTTATTGCTCATTTACATTGACAGCATCATCATTATGGAGGACCTAACCTGCCATAATAAAAAAATAAATGCCCCCCGCCCCCCC
>NW_024666594.1:0-235 GCF_008729295.1 Plectropomus leopardus | reverse complement strand
AGGCTGTGTGGTGACCAATGGGAGAAGGGCTCGCTCTGTTGTACTCAGAAGTGCTAATACCACACTATGAAAATACTCTATAACAAGTAAAAAGTCCTGCATTCAAAGTGGTACTTCAGTAAAAGTCAGTATAATCAGGAAAATGTATGTAAAGTCTTTAAAGTTAGAATTCCCAATGCAAAAGTCAAAAAAAAAAAAAAAAAAAAATCCCAAAAACTCAAAATTATTAGAAAAC
>NW_024666593.1:0-267 GCF_008729295.1 Plectropomus leopardus | reverse complement strand
TGAAACCTGGATCGACGTCAGTTTTCTTGTGTGTCCCATTCAGACGCATTTCACACGCATTTAACCCTTTCAAACCTCAGTCTGGTTGGATTTCTTTTAAAACATGGCCGAAATGCCCCACAAACTAAAAAAAAAAAATTAGGAAAAGGTGACAGAAAACAGATGAGAAAATTAGATTTTTTCAAGAGAAAGATAGAGATAGAGGGAAAGATTATTAGATATGAATAATATTTTTAGAAATAGGGCAAATGTCCAGAAAACAATATT
>NW_024666592.1:0-335 GCF_008729295.1 Plectropomus leopardus | reverse complement strand
TCCTGAGAGACCACATCGAGTGTAAAAACAAAAAAATGTCTTTAGGCATCATAAGAAAACTTGGCTCATTACTGAATTAATAATGTACTCTCTACCATAGTTTAATACAGCACATAATAACATATAATCTGTAACATGGTTTAAACCAGCACATATCCTTCTTCCCTGCAAAAATATTATGTTAGTCCAAAAGAAATTTGCAGCTGCATCAAATCTAGGGGAAATTGCCAGGTCCTCTGTTCAAGAAATTATAGTCTGCTGTCAATTTTTAATATCAATATTAATTATTTTTTTTAAATGTTCGTATGTGTAAATGTGTGCATCAAAAGCACAGC
>NW_024666591.1:0-417 GCF_008729295.1 Plectropomus leopardus | reverse complement strand
GCTAAACTTTTAATCAATAATACTGAAATCAAGCCAATCCATCGAAATTCCTAGGCATGTAAGTCAATGAACAACTGTCCTGAGAGACCACATCGAGTTTGTGTGTAAAAACAAAAAAATGTCTTTTGGCATCATAAGAAAACTTGGCTCATTACTGAATTAATAATGTACTCTCTACCATAGTTTAATACAGCACATAATAACATATAATCTGTAACATGGTTTAAACCAGCACATATCCTTCTTCCCTGCAAAAATATTATGTTAGTCCAAAAGAAATTTGCAGCTGCATCAAATCTAGGGGAAATTGCCAGGTCCTCTGTTCAAGAAATTATAGTCTGCTGTCAATTTTTAATATCAATATTAATTATTTTTTTAAATGTTCGTATGTGTAAATGTGTGCATCAAAAGCACAGC
>NW_024666590.1:0-719 GCF_008729295.1 Plectropomus leopardus | reverse complement strand
TATATATATATTGCCAGCTCCAGCCAATAGCAATATTGTGTGGTGCCAGATTGCGTGGGAAACCTTGCATCATATATCTCATGTGACATACATCACTCATGTAATATAGCACGTAGGTCGTCAGTTTGTACACAGGCCTCAAACAGTGGTCTCCTGCTACATTTGTTTGATGGTCCCACTTCATGACTTTGTAGCTCTTTTACCATGGCAACTAAACCTCAAAAAAAGCTGTTGCCTAAGGTGTCTCGTATCATTGTTAAAGGGTTTCCTGGTGCGTCTGTACCTGATGTTGATTTCCACTGATAAAGTGCTGGTATTTGACAAGTTGGGAGTGAGACCATGTTGTGGTTCACTTTTTTTTGTTGCTTAATAGTTAATTGCTGTAACGCACCAACAAACATAGCAATGTACCAACTTGTGCTTAGCAAGCAAATATGATAAACAATGAGTGAATATTTTTTAATAAAGACAATTGGCCTTGCAAATTCTATATGAGGGAGGAAAGGCATTCAACAGGTTTGTTAAACTTAATGTGTCTTAGTGATTAACACCAAATGTAAATATTAGGGGAGAAAACACCAGAAACCCCATATTATTGTACTCATAAACGTTTTGAGAAATTCTGAGTATTTCAGTAACATACAATATTGTGATATAATGTGCTTAAATTCCTTTTTTCAGCAAAATGTATCTAGACTGAAAAAGCTATTATTATTTTT
>NW_024666589.1:0-584 GCF_008729295.1 Plectropomus leopardus | reverse complement strand
ATCTTTTTAAGTAAATTTGCATCTGACAGATTTCCTGGTTGTCATTCATCTTTCTGCATTAGAGGCACAGTGCAGGCTACTGTGTATGAATCCCATGGGAGGTTATTTTTTAAATCCACATCCTTTTATTCCACACCTTTATTCATTGCATTAATTTAAAAATGGCAAATATTTCCTCTCACATTCAGCATTGAATGTCACCAATCTTCAGTAACCTCTTGTTGTGTTGAAAGTTTACCTCAAAGGTACAACTTTGAATGTTTTGCTCCTGAGAAAATGTACTGTACGGAAAGCACAACTCTGTACATGTGTACATGTGCAGTATATGTCAGAATAATCTGGTACAGTACTTTGTCATCAGTATATCTCATTGTGAATGTGTTTGTCTTCTAGCTTTCCTCACAGCACACAGAGATCAAATGCAGCAGTGTTGTCCCCATCAAGAAACTTCTGTTTTATTAAAAGCCAAGGTTAAAAAGCTGCTAATGCGAACTTGAATTATCAGACACTTCAGAGGATGTATTTTAAGTGCCTACTTCCCAAATGAATGTTACACCTTTGAGGCATGATAATGTTTTATTACC
>NW_024666588.1:0-200 GCF_008729295.1 Plectropomus leopardus | reverse complement strand
TTTTTCCTAGCTTTTTTTTGTTTTCCCTTTGACATTTGACCCTAGCTTTTTAAAATAATTTCTCGCTATTTGTGGAAGATTTATTATCAAGTTGCTCATTGCCTTTGCCCCCCCATGTTTTTTTTTAAAAATAAATAAATTGCACAAATTTGCTCAGGGTTCAAAGGGTTAAATACTTGTAAAAGCATCTGAAAGTAGCA
>NW_024666587.1:0-270 GCF_008729295.1 Plectropomus leopardus | reverse complement strand
CTTCTTGATTTTGGCCCTCTTGTTCTGAAACCAGATCTTGATCTGGGACTCGTTCAGGCCCAGCTCCTGCGCCAGGTTCTGCCGCCTCTGCTCGGTCAGATACCGATTTGTCTGAAACTCCGATTTTAGTCTTTGCAGCTGCTCTGCTGTGAAGGCCGTCCGTGGTCGCTTGTCCTCTTTGCTGGTCGTTTTCTTCTTTGGTTTGCGAGATCTTGGCCCTGTGGTGTCGGGGGACATGGGGGTGTGGGAGGGACACAGACACACATATAT
>NW_024666586.1:0-1207 GCF_008729295.1 Plectropomus leopardus | reverse complement strand
TATTTTATTTTCAGTGCAGACATGCCTTTATTTATTTATTTTAAGTCAACCACTTTTAAACACAGAATTTACAAAAACATTTCTGATATTGATCCCTTAAATTTAGTTAATACCTGCGACCAAGTTTACAGCTGTCATTTTAAAAATCAAATAATAAAATAAGAAACTCTTTAACTGTTGCTCTCTCTGACTCCAACAGATGTCCTGACTTTTCTTTTCAAGAAAATGAAAATGAAACCTAAATGTAGTCTACAAAGAGGAGGGATCTGAAACCAATTTAACACCAAAATGTCCATGAAATTCCCCATAAATTTCACTTTAAACTGCTTCAGAGTAACTGTCAGTTTATTTTAGTGTGTTAAGTGTTACATTCTCTATAACTAAACATTTCTGACAGCAGAAAATTTTGGATTTTCTTCTTGAAGCTTTTCTCTGAAAATATATTTAAACATTCAAATCTTTTTTTTTTTCTTTTCTTATTTTTGTACAATAATAACAAATACAGTTTTAAATGTCATAAAAGGCCACTAATGATTCTTGGTTCTTTTGGGAACACTGTGTACAAAATTAATTACGCATTAATAATGCATTTAATTTAGTATAATTTAATTCAATTTATGATAACACTTGACTGATCCCCATGGGTAATTATATTATGTTAATTAATATTCTTTTTTAAATTAATTAATTCCCTTGTGAGATATTACGTTACATTAATTCAAATTTAATTTAATTCATTTAAAATTCATACAACCCAATTCATTTTATTTATTTTTCAGATTCCTTTTTAATTTAATTCATTTAAAATTCATACAACCCATTTACACAGAGGCTGGTCACATGAAAAAGAGATTTCTTGATTAAAAGTTGGACTGAGCTGGAGATATCTAATCAGTCAGATCTCTGAGCGCTTCCCGTTAGTGGATCTGATATCTTTCAGGGTCGAGTTGTAAACACGACTAATAACTCTGCAGTGTTTAGCAGGTGTAACGTTCACAGTGTTCAACACATCTTTGGTCATAAATCAAAACACTGAACACATTTAAATTCTAAACACTTTGGGATTAGCTATTAATATGATTACAGGTCATCCTAAAAGGGGCATAAAATTTCATCAAATTACACCAAACAATCTAATTGTTGTTGTGATTTTTTTACTAAAAAAACAAAAAAAGGCAACCTAATGGCCATTTGAATAACCCCAAAA
>NW_024666585.1:0-216 GCF_008729295.1 Plectropomus leopardus | reverse complement strand
ACAGACACAGTGAAGTATAAATATACAAACACTAATATTTACACAGACACAGTGAAGTATAAATATACAAACACTAATATTTACACAGAAACAGTGAAGTATAAATATACAAACACTAAT
This sequence comes from Plectropomus leopardus, assembly GCF_008729295.1. Lineage (NCBI taxonomy): Eukaryota > Metazoa > Chordata > Actinopteri > Perciformes > Serranidae > Plectropomus > Plectropomus leopardus. Next base: position 96 of record NW_024666585.1, on the reverse strand, counting down.
ATTTACATAGAAACAGTGAAGTATAAATATACAAACACTAATATTTACGCAGAAACAGTACAGTATAAATACATAAACACGTGTATATATCAGTAA
>NW_024666584.1:0-346 GCF_008729295.1 Plectropomus leopardus | reverse complement strand
GGCTTTCTTTGCCAAATGTACACACCGTGTGGCAATGAAAAAAAGTTATAATTAAAATGCTGTCCTTATCTTGACCGCAGAAATATTTCAGTTGCCAGCACTGTACACTCAGTGACAGGGTCAGGGTGTGTGCCTCTGCTACACTTTTTTTAGATGAGCAACATAAAATAAATCAACTACATTTTTGATACATAATAATCACATACATAATAATTGTTTAATTAAAGAATAAATTAAGTTAAGATGCCACTTAGGCCTTTGAGAATTTTTTATCAGTGATGTATTTTTTTTATATATATTTTATGAACTCTTTCTTTAAATAATGATGAACTGGTTAATAAAATAT
>NW_024666583.1:0-382 GCF_008729295.1 Plectropomus leopardus | reverse complement strand
AAAATAATAATAAAAAACAAAAACCCTCAAAATCAATTATGAAAAAACAAAAGAAAATGATTAAAAATGTCCCAAAATTGTTTACATTTCTGTGAATCTACTGATTGGTTAATCAGCTAAATGTTGCGGCTTAACTTGTATAATCTGTTTTTAAATTTAATTTTATGGGGTTTTTTTTCATGCAAAAATCTTAATTTGTAAAGTAACTAAAGTTGTCAGATAAATGTAGTGAACTTAATAGTACAATATTACCTCTGAAATGTAGCGTAAAAGTATAAAGTAGCATGAAAAGAAAATACTCAAGTAAAATAGAAGTATCTCAAGTTCATACTCGAAGTACAGAGCTTAAGTAAAGTTACGTTCCACCGCTGTACATGCACAC
>NW_024666582.1:0-333 GCF_008729295.1 Plectropomus leopardus | reverse complement strand
TCTGAAATGTCAAATAGCACAGAGGTTGTGAGCTGCAAAGAAAAAAAATACTAGTGTACAGTTCAAGTACTTTTAAATTTGTGGTACTTGAGTAAATGTACTAACATTCCATCACAGCTTTAGTTTGTGATGATTTCTTAAAACTTTATCAATGAGCTTTAGAGGTGCTAACAGGTATTTATTTTTTAACCCTTTGAAACTTAGATTGACATCAGTTTTGTTGTGCTGCATTGAATAATGGCTTTTAAAAAAGAGAATTATAAAATTCTCAAAAGACTAGGGAAATACACTGAAAAATCTCTATTCATGACTATATATTTTAAACCAGGCTAC
>NW_024666581.1:0-218 GCF_008729295.1 Plectropomus leopardus | reverse complement strand
AGTCTCTGGAGTCTCTGGAGTCTCTGAAGTCTCTGGAGTCTCTGAAGTCTCTGGAGTCACTGAAGTCTTTGGAGTCTCTGGAGTCTCTGGAGTCTCTGAAGTCTCTGAAGTCTCTGGAGTCTCTGGAGTCTCTGAAGTCTCTGGAGTCTCCGAAGTCTCTGGAGTCACTGAAGTCTCTGGAGTCACTGGATTCTGTAGAGTTGCTGAAGTCTCTGGAG
>NW_024666580.1:0-292 GCF_008729295.1 Plectropomus leopardus | reverse complement strand
CGTCAGAATTATTGCCATAGCTTTTCTGCAGAGAGAGCTGAGGATGCTGACATGTGAGAAAACAAAGCTCAGTTCAGACTGAGGATTTTAACCCTTTGAAACCTTGTTTGGCAACAGTTTTCTTGTGCTGCAGATGCGTTTCACAAGCTATTAAAGTTCTGAAATGTGAGCAAATGGGTTTCATTTCTTTAAAAAGCACAGGGAAAAAAGGCATCAGCAATTTGGCAAGAAATGTCCCACAAAATGCAAGAAATGCGACTTAGACGGAAAATTAGAAAGAGGGATAAAGCAT
>NW_024666579.1:0-442 GCF_008729295.1 Plectropomus leopardus | reverse complement strand
GTTCCCCTTTCCCCTCATTTCCTCCCTTCAGTTACAGCTGGAAGTCTCCTCTGTGGTTCAAACATTAAAACTAAATCAGGGATGAATATTAAAACATAAGTTCAGTCAATCTGGACGATGTTTTCCCACGTTTTCGTGACTAATGAACATGGTAACATATAAAAGTGGAGCATCTGTCGGCGGTGAAAAGGCTGCAATGTCACCAATTATGCAGCATCAATTTACGTCCGCTAACATTGTTTGTTTTTGACAGGCTCAGATTATTATTCAAAATATCTGACGTCATTTTTGAAAGAACCGAAAGAAATCTGATTCAAGAAACTTGCCAAAAAAATTAAATTAGTCAATTTAAAAAAATATGTTAAAAAAGCTAACAAAAAAATGACCAGAAAACTATATATATACAATTATCATAATTGTTAATTTAATATTATGATTTAAA
>NW_024666578.1:0-645 GCF_008729295.1 Plectropomus leopardus | reverse complement strand
AAAACAAGTAAATCAGCCCTTGATGCGCACTAAAATAAAGACACTGTGAATTAATGAATCATGGGTGAAGTTAGCTCGAAAAAGCTAATTAACTTATCAGTATTTACATGGAATAAATCAGTATCGAAATACATTTTGAATAATGCGGTAGCAACTATATGTTATTGAGAAGGCTAAACGTAAACACGACGTTTTAAAAAAGCTTATAGCTTTGATATAATGAGCCAAATTAATGTTAAAACGAGCATAAATGTCAAAGATTACTCACCGTTTGTGTTCTTCCTTCTTCTGTTTAGACCTGCTCGTCATGTGACTATGTTTGGAGCGAACAGCCAATCAGATTGAAGGGGCGGGATTAATGCGTAAGAGGGGCGGAAATATAACTTGTGACTAGCCTTTTCTTTTTTTCTTTTAGTATTTCTTTCTGTTTTCTAGCCTGAATTAATCACACATTTTCCACTATTTTGGTTATTTAACGTATTGGTGTCTTTTATTTTTAACTTCGTGTGGTTACGTTGCTTTCTGACGTTGGTATTTCAACATTTAAACACCGCGTTCATAGCTGCTAGCTAATTAGCCTGCCATGCTAGCTGGTTGTGAATATCAACAACATTCCTGCGGTGCGGATTATTCAACCAGAGAGCC
>NW_024666577.1:0-487 GCF_008729295.1 Plectropomus leopardus | reverse complement strand
GAGAAAAAGAACAGATGAGGAGAGGGAAAGTAAGGAGAGCGCAGTGAAAAAGAAAATGGAGAGTTAACTAAAAATGATCCTTACTGTTACTACAAAAACACTGCAGTGATTAATGCTTCAAGTACTGTAACTGCTACTGTGACAAATACTACTAATACTACGAAGACTGCTACTTCTGTTTAAAGTGATAGTACTATTTGAACAGCTAATACTTTTACTGTAGCGATGACAATTTTTCTGGCTCCTTTCTTTCTTTTTACCCTCCTCACTCAGACGTCACCCATCCTCAAACGCAGCTTCAGAGACTCACCTGTAAAGTTTCGTGACGCCATTCAACACGTTTCACGAGTCGTCACGTGTTGCCACTCTGTCAGTGGACTTCCACGTCTGCATATCACGCATCCGCTGCTGTCTGTCCTCTGGCAGCAGGTGCCATCCGTTTTTTATGTTAACACATTCGAGCAGCCAGTCAGATGCTGCTTGTCAG
>NW_024666576.1:0-327 GCF_008729295.1 Plectropomus leopardus | reverse complement strand
AGCAGACGGGTTTTTCTGACTGCGGCTATTTTGAGAGCTCGCCCAGCGCCGCCTTCACCTCGTCCGCCGCAGCGACGGCTCCTCACCTCCTCATCGACACGCAGCTGGCTCAGGTACCGCCGCCGGAAACAGCTCCACCTGCTGGTGACGCGCAGCGCTGCAGAACTTCTGCATTAGCAAACAGTGGTGTTATTGTACGGAAACCGAGAGAGGCCAAACTTGTAATCGTTTTTTTTTACTACCATTATCTCAGTATAACAACGCTGATCATTTTTGGTTTGGAAGGCATATTCTCTTTAAAAAATCACAGAATTTTTTTTTTTTTTT
>NW_024666575.1:0-1035 GCF_008729295.1 Plectropomus leopardus | reverse complement strand
TTATGCATTTTAAAATGTCACAGATTATAGATTATATAAATATAGACTAATATTCCCTGTGACAGCTGTAAGCTATTTCAGTGTGGACCAAAGCCGTGGACTGACCACTTTGATGCTGCTAGTGTAGAGTGGCAAAAAAAAAAAAAAAAAAAAAGTGTGATCCTTTGTTTTGTGCTCTAATCTCGAATACTGACACTTTGTTGGATGTACACATCCGTGTAGACTGTCTCTGATGCATTTTATTGTTCTGTTACTGTTGTTTAAATTCAGATAGTGTCACATAAGTTGCCATGCAGACTTTTTGATTGACTTTGCTTTGATTTTTCTAAACTTTCTGGTTGTGGAAATGTTGCCCCACATAGCAAACTGCACCCATCTGTCATATAAGTAAGTTAAACTAAAATGAAGAGGCAGATCTAAAGAGGGATCTGGCAAAGATCTTTACACAAACAGACACTCCGAACACAGTAAATCAAGTTTGAAGTGACAATGTGGGTCTTAGTCACGTTGGCCTGACCAAAGTGGCTCAGAGAATATATATTTGGACTGTACAAGAATAATATCATATTGTTTGACCGGGAGGAATAAAGTGCATTAGTTCTTAATAACTGAACCACTAATCTGTTTACATCAATAGGAGGAGAGCCAGGTAAACCTAAGGGACCATTTGGTGCATTTTTCCCGCTTTTCATTCTTCATTTTTTAAAATAATTTTGGCTATAGTCATGCATATGACATCAATTTTGGCAACATTGCGCATTTTTGTTTAATTCCCTGCTCAGCACTTACAATAAGCCTTTAATAGAATGTGTTACCATTATAAAATGTTACAATTATACTGTAAAGTGTAAAAAATGTGCCATTGAAACTCATTCAAACTGAAATTTTTGATCCCACAGGCATAAAAACATGCATTTTATTTCCACCTAATGACTACATTGTTACCATATATGGAAAAAAGTCAATAATGCTTTGCATGTAGCATATAAGTCAATATATAGATATTTAGGCAACCGTGCGAGTTTTTGTATAGTT
>NW_024666574.1:0-226 GCF_008729295.1 Plectropomus leopardus | reverse complement strand
AAAAGGGATTAGAACCATACCCGATCTCTCATATAATGCTATAATACAGTTTTAATTTATTATGATGTAAATGTTGGTCTTACCTGATAGTTTGAAAAAGCTCCACTGTCGACCTTTATTGTGAAATAATGAGACTGATCCGTATCTACTACTGCATGTATGACAAAGTGCTGAGAAAACAGCAGACATCTTGACATGCACGAGCAGCACAGGTGTATTTAATAAA
>NW_024666573.1:0-538 GCF_008729295.1 Plectropomus leopardus | reverse complement strand
AAACCTAATCATTCAGTAACTTCGTTTTAAATATGTAATTATGATCATTAACTATACATACTTTTTCACCAGATTTTTTCTTTTTTTCCCTTGATATCTTTCTTTCCCATCTTTTTAAATATATATTTAGATTAGCTAATTTCTTGGAACTTCTTTGGAACATGTAGTATCATAATTATAACATTTATTTAACTTATCAAGTTACTCATTGTCATTACATTTTTGAAGAAATCGCACCAATTTGCTCAGGGTTCAAAGGTTAAAATACTTATTTCCCCTTGAAATAAACCTGTGCAAAAATTACAGCTTAAAAAATAACTTGCAGGACTTCCCCTACACACATACGATGAAACTAACAACACTGAGGTGTTTTAATGTTTTGGCTTCAGTTTTGAGGGGCTGCTATGAGTTTTTTAAACCACTAGATGTCACTGTGCTACTGAATTTCAAGCCCGAAGCTTAATCACTGACTTAGATTAAAATGCACAGAAGACAAAGCAAAGAGCACAATAAAATAAAATAAAAAAAAAAAAAATAG
>NW_024666572.1:0-722 GCF_008729295.1 Plectropomus leopardus | reverse complement strand
TTAAAATTTGGCATAAAATATATGTAAAAACTAAAATTATCGTTTGGTTTTCAAGTTTCCAATGGTCCTTGAACACACCAAACTCATCAAATAAATAAATAAATAAATAAATTTAAAAAAAGTGATATTTCACTAAAGTTACTTTACGTGTTTAATTTAAAATTTGGCCAAAAATAAATAAACAGCACAGACAAAAATAGTGAAAAAACAAAACCTTTTTCAAAGCCAGGATTTCGTCTTCAGCTTTTAACTTTAGACTTTCAAACATTAAATTGTGAGTTTTAAAATCTAAAAATTAAATTATGGTGGAGGGTAGGTAATGCATTTCTCGCCAGTCACTCAGGGAGGAAAAAGTATTCGTAGCTTCAGGGAGGGTTAAAAAAGTTTGTTTTTAGCGTTGAATGTGCGGTAAGCAGAATAAAAGCTACTTTAGTTTTCCTGTAATGTGATTGGCTGCTGGGCGGGCGCTCGCGAGGAAGTGTTTGTTTAGCCTCGAGCGCGGAACGTTAGCCTGGAAGCTACAAAAAAAAACTAGCGAGAAACTGAATTTAAAAAAAGAAGTAATAATACGTTTTTCGGGAATAATTGTGTTTTGGCGTTATAGTTCTGCACAAACTAGAATAAATTAAGATTCCAGAGAGGTGAAAAGCCGCGAATGGTTCAGTATATATCGAAGCATTAGCTGATATTTTGTGATTAGCCTTTCCAGCTAACTAGCTTAG
>NW_024666571.1:0-356 GCF_008729295.1 Plectropomus leopardus | reverse complement strand
CCCAGCTGACCTGGGGAAGCAGAATGGGAAAATGTACATCCTTGATTAATCCTGCAGTTCATAGGGAAATATTGTGCATCTTATTCCTCCACATTTATCTAACAACTAGTTTCCTTACAGATTAATCTTTCAGGTGCAAAACATACACAGCATCTTATAAAATGTAACACACAACAGTACGTAAAACAAAAATGAAAGTAGCTCATTGTCGACAACATTAAATTGCTGCCTACATCAAATCAAATCAAACTTTATAGCTCAAGTCATACATGAAATGCACCTCTAAGTGCTCAATACAAAAGAGTTAGAACATGACAAGAAATATTAAAATCAAAATAAGATATAATATAGTTTCA
>NW_024666570.1:0-291 GCF_008729295.1 Plectropomus leopardus | reverse complement strand
CTCTGCAGCCGTCTGTTAACAGTCCACCTATAGTGATGAACTGACTGGAAGCCTCAGACATCTCTTCGTGTCATGACAATAATAAACCAGCAGGCGGCAGCACTGGACTAATGTAAAACAAAGCAGCACACGTGAGGATGTGGACATAAATGAGTGAGGCAGACTAACATCAACTGTTCATGCGCCATTAATGAGATGCTGCAGACACATGTTTTTGCACCCTTACAGTTATATCTGCCCCATCATCAGTTGGAAAGTTATGTTTGCTATGCCTTTGGATGGAAGTATATC
>NW_024666569.1:0-298 GCF_008729295.1 Plectropomus leopardus | reverse complement strand
TTTTTTTATTTTTAATCAAGATAATTTTGTGTTTTTTGTTTTTTAACTTTTAAGCAAATTTTATGTCTTTTTAAGTTGCTCATTGCCCTCTCCCCATGTTTTTGAAAGAAATCAAACCATTTTGCTCAGGTTATAAAGGGTTAAGTGTCTCAAGCTCTCTTGTATTAACTCATGTCCTGTGCACGTTGTAAACTGTCCATCTGTCAACATGTTTCGTGTCTGGTGTTTCTGCTCACCACAGTCAGAGCCGCCAGGTTCTCCTTATGGGCTCCACAGGCGCCCAAGATGGCGATCGCCA
>NW_024666568.1:0-333 GCF_008729295.1 Plectropomus leopardus | reverse complement strand
GGTTGTATCAAACAACAAATTTTCCACTCAGATACAATCTGTGGTGACATATTATTGAATGTGTAGTTTCTCTAGGTTTAGCTTTATCTTCTAAGCTGCAAAAAGAAATTGGTTAAAACCAACCCAGACTACATAAAAAAGGCCAGACAGTATCATTTGAGCCAAAGACGAAGCCTAGTCGAGATGAAGCCACTGTGACTAATGATCGAGACATTGAGTCACACATCAAAAACAGACACTCTATACAGAATTTTAATAACTTTTCTTTTATTAAAGACAGTTCACTAACAGAATATTCAAGTAGTTACATTAATTGGCCACCAGATAGCAGCA
>NW_024666567.1:0-241 GCF_008729295.1 Plectropomus leopardus | reverse complement strand
AGAAAGTGCTAAAAAAATGTAAAAAGGTAAAACAACTAATCTGGCCAATAGTTAATATCAATATATTTATTTTTATTTCTATCTAATTTTAGTGATCATCAAGTCTCTTCTGTAGTTGAATTAACATAATATTATGCATGCTCTCATTATGATGGCCTACCAGCAGATGTGCAAAACAAGAAACATGCTTCAACTTAGGGTTAATGTTCTGTACATGGTACAAAATGGTACACTTGATGCC
>NW_024666566.1:0-621 GCF_008729295.1 Plectropomus leopardus | reverse complement strand
AAATCATCATCATTTCAAAAAATATTTTCTGATATTTTCTATAGATGGAACAATTCATTGTTCAATAAAGAAAATAAGCAACAGAGTGGAGTGCTTTGTTATATAATTTTCTGACCACACAGGAAACGGTACGGCAGTCCGAACATGTGCTCAGAGTATCTGGGTGTTCATTTCGGTCTTCGGTGGCTTTATATATGAAAAGGCAGATTGTGCAGAGGCAGAACGTCGAGAACAGATTCTGCTCTCTCCGTCTGTCGTTGACCTTGAGGATCATTTGCTCAGAGCAAAGATAAACAGATCTTTTCATCCATAAAGCTGCAGAATTGTGAAATATTTCAGTGTGAAACATTATTATGTGCTGTGGCCAAAAGATTTTCCTTCACTGGAGCCATCGCTCCACCCGTCTACATCGTTTTACTCAGTGATCCTAGATAGTCCTTTATTTTAATTTAATCCTTTATTTATAAAAAAAAATGCAAAATTTTAAGGGAAAAAAAGAAAAGCCAGAAAGGGTTTAATAAAAAAAAGTTTTTCAAAATATGTATTTATTTTTATTTATTTTATGCTGTTATCCTTTCATTTACCTGTTATTTACAGTCTGAGTATTTTTAATTATTTATT
>NW_024666565.1:0-480 GCF_008729295.1 Plectropomus leopardus | reverse complement strand
CCCTCTTTCTCCCTAAATGACATTTACTGTAAAAAAAAAACCAACTTTTTTATATTCTACAAAGGTGGAAGTAAGTTTGCCTTGCTTTATGTGAACCTGCGCTAACTTGCTACCCTATCCTTTCACTGTGTAAAATTTTGAGTCTGGGTATTTTCAAATGTAATTCATAAAGAAATTTCTGTCCTTGTTTTTGACAGCAGCCAAAGACATGTTACAGTGTCTCAATAAAGAGGACAAAATGAGGCATGGTAACAGAAATGTAATCTAATGTTGTCTTCTGCATCACATTCACTTACAATCTCTGTTTCCTTCCAATTCCTTTTGTGTGGACAAATAATTAGGGAAATGTGGACTCCATTAGCAACAAGGAAAACTGCTAAACAGGGAAACAATTCCACATTTTATATTACTGAAAGGGTGTTGTGTAAAAACACAGAATAAAAATCAATGTTTAGCCAATACACTTGTCATGTGTATATT
>NW_024666564.1:0-2681 GCF_008729295.1 Plectropomus leopardus | reverse complement strand
GGGGGGGGGGGGCATTATGTAACATAGAAAGCAAAATTTTAGAATTATATCACAGGAAAAAAATATACATTAAAGAATTTTTTTTAAAGTTTTCTTTTTTTTTCTTTACTTGTTGCTTATTTTCAGGTAATTTTCTCGTAACATTTGCTTAACAAATTTTTGGACCAGTCTTGTTAAGTTGCTCATTGCCTTCTTATCCCCATGTTTTTGAAAGAAACCAAACCAATATTGCCCGGGTTTCAAAGGTCAAGGAAACTTTCAGTTGTATTTGTATATGTCAAAATAATTGGTATACATGACAAACAAACAGTGCCTGGTCATGTCTGTGATCACGGCACACTGGACTTCACTTTAGTCACCAATAGATTCATTATCCACATGAGCATGTACTCAGCTGCCCAGGCTTGGTGAGTTTTTATTTTTTGTAGGCCTAATCTCTAAATGTAGCACACCTCTCACAGACACACAGACTACTCAATCAGCTATTAGTACACATTGTCACTGGGGCTGCGGGACTCCTGAATCTGATATGAATGAATATAGGCATATAAAAATACAACAAGCATACTTACAGTATGTCCTGCTGCTCCTCCCTGGTAAAAGGTGTTTCATACAACTACATACTGGTGTACTTATATACACTATGATATTTAATAGTGGCCCCTAATTTGCATATTTTTCATTTAAATGTAATAAACATTAATATATCTGAGTGATGATTGTTTTTATTTGTGGATTAATACAAATGTTTTAGTTTAACCCATTTCAGTTCAGAATATTGTTTTATTAGAGCACAGGATTTATTGGTATACATACAAAGATAGGTATATACAATTCATGACTGGAATCATGACACTGTTACATTTAACTTGCCTTTGATGGAAAGATCCCAATCAGTTTGAAGTTCAAATTATAGACACAGGGTGCAGAGAGGCTCAGCTCTCACTGAACTGCTTCAGGGTTTTACAATTTTGGGGCACCACAAAGTGAGTGATGATTGAACATTTCACAGCTGAAATCAATACATTCTGTGGAAAAGAAATTGCAGTAATACAGTACAAACATCAGAGGGGCTGTTTGGCTTCTTCATTCATGTTACAGATCAACGAGTCATCACTTCTCTGGTCTAACCCCCAAAACCTCTCTCTCCTTTCATGCTTGTTGTGGTTAGAACACAGCCCAACAGTCTCACACCTACCTCAGGATTTTCAGAAGTGGCCCTCCAAACTCACATTTAATTATTGCAGTTCCAATACTGCTGAACTTATATCAAGAACATAAAAATAAAGGCAAGTTTAACAGGTGCACTAATAGACTTTGTCATGCAATGTTCTGATTTTTGTCATGTATACAAAGCATTGTGTCACATAGGCTTAGTATTACTTTGAGCATTGCCACTTTGAACACACCTTGGATTAGAATTTGATGGAAGCTCTTTTCTTGACATGGATCATTGTGGATAGTGGACAAACAATAACAATAATCATAATAATAATCAAAAAAAGGGAAAATAAACTGTTGAAGTGTGTATTCATTGACACCAATGAAGTCAGGTGGGTAACACCGGCATTCCATTATATTAACATGATTCAAAGCTAGCCATGTGATGGGATTAAATGCCATTATGATTAGTATACAGATGTGTCAAGTGTGTAAAGGTGCACGACTGGCTGGAGTAAGCTTATGTGGATGTGACAAATCACAGTTCACATTTGCAATTATTTCTTGTTTCCTTTTCCCCTTTTCTCTCTTTAACAAAGAGAAGAAATAAAAAAGTATATTGCTTCAAAAAACGTTTTTTTTTCTTTTTTGATATTGTGAAACATTTCATTCACCACTTCTCGGGTTCGTCTAGCTAGACAGAGCATTACATTATCAGTCAAAGATACATACAGAAAGATGCTGTGAATCCAAGAGATTAAACGATCAACGATGGGACGTGACGGTGACTAATTCCTGGGACCACTTGTTGGAGTCTGTCTGTCTGAGCCAACCTCCTATCTACCAGCAGGTGGCACAATGCAAGCACTGATGTATTGCCTGGGTGAAGGGGAGGGGCTGAGAGATAAGTCTGTCACAGTAACAATAGCCCATGGCCTCAGTGTGTTCCAGCTCTGTGACTGAGGATCTGCAAACCTAGCTGCACATGCTCTCCATCCATCCCTCCCACCCACTGCCTCCTACGCCTTCAGTCAGTGAGTAATGTTAAAACACAAAGGTGCTCCTCATTTGCTCTTTCCAGAGGTGCTGGAGCCCCCTGCCCCTCCCTCCATTTTGTCGGCAAGCTCTGACGTGTCTAACTTCTCAGAGCCATCCCCTTTCTCTGACCTCTCCTTCTCTGACCTCTCCTCTCCTTCAGCCAGCTCCGACCTCTCTGACCTGGCATCTGCGTCGCCCTCCGACTTCTCCTTCCTCTCCGAGTGATCTGGGTCCATGGACGAGGTGACTGGCTTGTCCCACTTGGCCATGGCCTCATGCTCAGCTATACAGGTGGTGATGTTTGAAGTCCAGGCCTTCAGGTCCTCCTACAGAGACCAGCAAATGACACGTGTCTTACACAGGGAGTCTCTTTCTCATGGAGGTAATAGCTTTCGCTTTTTCAGATTGGCTTTTGTGATTTACACCGTTTTATTGGTTTTATTGTTACTCATCAACATTTTAAGCTCACAATCTACAATCTC
>NW_024666563.1:0-201 GCF_008729295.1 Plectropomus leopardus | reverse complement strand
AAATGTTCGTATGTACGAGCCAAACACTGATAATAACAAGACAAACGAGTTTAAGGGGAACACGTTTCTGTGATATCTGAAGAGAACTGCAGAACATTCCTGCTGTTTCAATTACTGCCTCCCATACAAATCATCCAAAAAACATGAAAATACTACATGAGGAGCTACTTTTTAAAAAATTTAAAGGACTTCATTTTTAAT
>NW_024666562.1:0-537 GCF_008729295.1 Plectropomus leopardus | reverse complement strand
AAGTTTGATATTTGACACACTCAGCACATAATCCATATTTATAACAAACTCCAACACAACACTGAAAACACTCAACACCGTTTACAGCAGCTATTTCTTACCAAGTCGAGTGAAAATTTGAAAACAAAACGTATGAATAAAATTCCTCCCTGAGGTTTTACAGAGTGAGGCTTCCTCCCGTGCTGACTCTTTCTTTGCACTTTTTAATTAATTAATTTGATTGGCGATCATTAAAATAAAATGCCGATACAGATAATTGGTAAAATGCTAAATATCTGTCAGCAGGTCAGCAGGTCATCTGTCGGCGTGTGGTTTGTATCTGAAGCAATTTATTTTATTCTTCTAGTCGGCTACCGAGAGTTTAATTTGTATTTAGTACATTAATGATTCATAGAATAAAATATTGATACTTGATGTTCCTGCATCAATTTGATATTAACATATAAAGGTATTGTGTTTCTAAACTGGAACTAAATTTGCAATTATTATTTTCAAATATTTCATTACACACAACAAAATAACAGAAATTTTCCAAAA
>NW_024666561.1:0-334 GCF_008729295.1 Plectropomus leopardus | reverse complement strand
AAATATACGTCTGTTTTTTTCCCCCAGTTAATTTTAGTGATCATCAAGTCTCTTCTGTATTAGAATTAACATATTATGTATAGGCTTTTCGTGATGGCCCACCAGCAGATGGAGACAAAAAATACAGTTCTTTTTAATGTGTGTAATATTAATCCAATGTGCAAAATCAGAAATATGCACCAAATTCGGGTTGATGTTTAAACATGTGCACTTTTACAAAAAAAAAAGGAAAAGAAATCGGTTTGTCAAATTGCAGAAATCAGCATGCTGACTTGTTCCAATATTTAAATTTTAAAGCCAATATCTGCCAGTACAAAGATGTGCTGATATTATC
>NW_024666560.1:0-573 GCF_008729295.1 Plectropomus leopardus | reverse complement strand
TTTTCGGTAGTTTCAATCAAGACATTCTCAAATATCAGCATGTAGCCTAACAAAAAAAACAATATTTATAATTAATCATAATTACATATTTAACATTTTTAATTTTAAGCACTATTTTTTCCAGGTCATTTCTTTGATTTTGTTTTGTAACTTTCAGGTAATTTTCTCATATTTTTTTTTTTTTTTTAGTACAATCTTGCCAATTTTTTGAGTCATTTATTCTTTCCTCACTCTTTGCCTTTTTTTCACGTTTTTGATGGAAATCGAGCCTTTTTCAAATATCAGAGAAATTACACACAAAGAAAATCTAGGGAAAACAGAAAAACCTAGGGAAAAAACAATATTATAACCATCGTAATTACATAATTAAAATTATGTTACATTCATTTTTTCCAGGTCATTTCCTTAAATTTAAAAAAAAAAAAAGGCACTTTTCTTTTTTTTTTTTTTTTGTAAACTTTTACTTATTTTTGAGTCATTTCTTCTTTCATTGCTTATTATTCATTGCTTCTCCCAATTAAAGAAATCAGAAGAAAAACAGCAAAAAAAAAAAAAAATCTAGGGGGAAAAAGG
>NW_024666559.1:0-273 GCF_008729295.1 Plectropomus leopardus | reverse complement strand
AAAATTTAGTGCATGGACTGCGTAACAAAATTGAAAATAAAATATAACCCACTAACATTATTATTGACATAAAATAAGCATAAAAATAGAGTATATGAAATGCAAAGAGTGCAAAGCAGCCAAGTTAGAGCTTAAAATTTTAGTTTTCTTTCCTAAAAAATTCAGCGAGGAGGCTTCTCTGATATTTCTATATATCAAATAAAGATGAATTATGTTGCATTTGTCAGCTGGATGCATTGAAACACTGTTTAGCTTTTTCCTGGTCTTCCCTCT
>NW_024666558.1:0-276 GCF_008729295.1 Plectropomus leopardus | reverse complement strand
AGTACATGTACTGCACAGAGTACATGTACCGCACAGAGTACATGTACGGCACAGAGTACATGTGCTGCACAGATGCATGTACTGCACAGAGTACATGTACCGCACAGAGTACATGTACCGCACAGAGTACATGTGCTGCACAGAGTACATGTACTGAACAGAGTACATGTCCTGCACAGAGTACTCTGTTTTTCTTTTCTTTTTAATTTTTAAAAATGTTTTTTTTTTCTTATTTTTTTAGTAAATTTTATAAGAAAACATTTTTGGAGATTTTTT
>NW_024666557.1:0-317 GCF_008729295.1 Plectropomus leopardus | reverse complement strand
AACACAAAAGCACAATTTTAAAAAATGTTCAATTCCCAACAAATTATCGTGACATGAAGGAACTTACTTTAAAACGTCCAATTTTGACATGTTCACCATGAATAAAAGTACTAGTTTCTCTAAGAATATCAAATTATTCTTGGTCATTAACAGGCTGCACACTGTAAAAATACTCATTTACATTCTGAGTAAAAATTACAGGTTGGTTGCCCATAGAATTTTAGATTTGCAATATTTAAAGTAAAAATGTAAATTATTCCATCAAATCAAGATAATCCATGTATTTCATATACAAATCAGCAATAACTTTATTTTTT
>NW_024666556.1:0-508 GCF_008729295.1 Plectropomus leopardus | reverse complement strand
ATCAATTTACTATCATTTAAGTGTCCAAACTTTCTGAATAAACTACAGTCCAGAAAAAAACAAAGTTAGGGCTGGTTGGAAACATTTGGAGCTGTTTTAGTTACCATTTTTCTCACAAATGGATTACTGAACAGGCACTAGGCAAAGGTCCAGGGGCCCCAAGGATCATGGGGCCCCCAGGCCTTCACATGCAAAATGTCACTCAAATTAACACGTACTGACCAGGAAGAGACTCAAAATGACAACATGACAGGCAAATAATTGACCGAAAAATTTCCTCAAAGAGACCAGAAACAACCAAAAAGTCACTAAGTTAAGTGAAGGAAACCTAAAGCGTCCGAAAAGGACACAAAATTACATCTAAAAGAATCAAAATCAAATGCAATAGATGAAAAATGACCAAAAAGGACTAAGTTACATCAAAGAAACACAAATGGCAGAAAAAAAGATCCACATTTTCCTCAAAGACACATACAGTGACCAAAAAAGACATAAAGGTAAATAAATA
>NW_024666555.1:0-336 GCF_008729295.1 Plectropomus leopardus | reverse complement strand
CTCCCTCCTGTGGTATGTGGAGGAACCTCCAAAATATTTTGAAAGAATTAAGAAATTAATTAAATTATATAAGACGCTATGAAAAACTTTTTGCCCTACAACATTTCATATGAAACCATTTAAAATATGAGATTCCTGAATTTAAATTTAAAATCAGGTTTTCCTGTCCTGTAAGACGTTTGATTTAATCAGCCGCATTTTCTGAGGTGGGTCAAAACTTTATAACCCAAATCTTTTTCTGAACTGAACTATGAACATAAAATATTAGCAAATTATCTATTGAATTAATGCAACTAATAAACCCCAAATCTCCAATTATTTGGGGTTTCTCAGTTT
>NW_024666554.1:0-341 GCF_008729295.1 Plectropomus leopardus | reverse complement strand
GTGTCTACCCATACTGGTTTTACCTGTTTTGGAACAACCTCACCTGATTTATTAGCCAAAACAATATATAACACAACTTTGATTTTAATATTGCAGAGCAAAATAAGATAGTGTCTAAACTATTAATCTGCAGCAAAATGATATTATATGGCGAAAATATAATGTTTTTGCTCATTTATGTGTCTGTTCTGCTGATTTAAGGGCCATATGGTGTGAAAATGGAACATTCAGCATCAACAGTGACATCTGATAAAAACTTGACAGATATATCAGTCAGGCCGATAATTGACTAAATTTTGAAAGGGTAAAATTCAGTATCGGCAGCGACGTCTGTCGAAAAT
>NW_024666553.1:0-1004 GCF_008729295.1 Plectropomus leopardus | reverse complement strand
AAAGGGTTGAAGCTTCATTCAAATGCAGGAGAAAGTCATTAACTCGAGTCCATTATGCAAATTTAATAAAGCCTTTAAAATGGATTAGTCGCTGAAAATATTATTTTTTTATAATTTAATGACGGCTCGTTTTTCTTTCGACAGTCAGTGTGAGTAAAAGTAATAAAGTTACATTCTTTTCTGTCATAACAAATATAATAACCAGACTTCAGAGGGATTTATGATCTTAACAGCAGGAGCGACATCACATGAAATAATAGCACCGTGGTTCGATTTCTTTTTAAAACTTGTAAAAAGGAAAATAAGAAACTTGGTACAAAATGTTTTACAAACTGCAAGAAATAAACAGATTTTGAAAGTTATTTTTAAAGTGGAAAAAAAGAAAGAATCTAGGGTAAAAATATTTGTAAGTATAAAAAAATTATGATTGAATTCTTTAGATTTTTTTCCTTCTTTTTTAGTCCTTTAACCCTTTAAAAACATCGACAACAGGTTTTTGTGCTGCATTCAGGCGCCTTTTGAGCAAGAAAGAGAAAAAAAGACATTTATAATCATTATAATGATATATTTACATTAGATTACAGAAACATATATAGACATGTAATTTGTTAGTTTTATTCTTATTTAGTATTCTTCCTGGTCATTTCCTGCTTTTATTATTTAACTTTTTTTGCCGATTTCTTTTTCTTTTTTTTTATCTTTTTGGCTCATTTTCCGTAAAGTGGATCATTTTTATTTCTTTATATTCATTTTACCTTTTTAATTTTTGTTTTATTTATTTTATTTCCTTCCATTTGTGGTTTTATTGCTTCTGTTATTTTTACATTCATTAGTCATTTTACGTCTTGCGTTATTTGTCCTCTGATTTTAAGTTTTTTCGTCACTTCTCGTTGCCTCTAATTTCTCGTTAATGGGACTGTTTGGCTTTCCGTTGTTGTATCGATGTCTGTGTATCCCGTTACTGCTGGGCTTTGTTTGTCAAAACTCTGTTTTTAAAGTGCTAT
>NW_024666552.1:0-261 GCF_008729295.1 Plectropomus leopardus | reverse complement strand
CTATCAGCGATTTTATCAGCGTTTTTTTATTTCAGAGGACGAGGAGCATTGAAGCAAATTTCATTTCAAGCACCAATTTGCACGGAGGTCAATAAAGCAGATGCGCACTTCAGCAGTTCATCATCAAATTCTGAAGAAATTCGCTACAAAATGATTTAAAGTGTAAAAATATTTTTCAGTTGAAGAAATTGCATAAAGAAAGAACAATCAGACGATATGATTTCATCCTGCCCAAGCTAACCAAAGTGCTGCGGAAACATG
>NW_024666551.1:0-213 GCF_008729295.1 Plectropomus leopardus | reverse complement strand
CTGCAGTATTAGGGCATTTGTAGGCAGTAGTGGTGGAGCAGTGTCTCGTCAGACTGGGGGCCTCTGGGTATTAATTAGAACACCAGTCTGATGTTACTGTAGTGAGAAAAAAAGGTTAGAGTAAGACATCAGTGCGAGGGTACTTTCAGAATTGAAGGTGATGAATGACACCAATGGTGGAGACACAGTACTGATAAGAAAACTGACAGTTTA
>NW_024666550.1:0-364 GCF_008729295.1 Plectropomus leopardus | reverse complement strand
TGCTGTTCAATCAGCATCTTGATATGCCACACCTGTCAGGTGGATGGATTATTTTAGGGAAAGGGGACAAATTTGAAACCAAAGTTTTAAAAGAAATTCATCTATTGAATGCATTAAAAAATTAAGTCTTTGAAACCTGGACCAGCATCTGTTCTCTTGTGCTGTGTTAAGATCCTTTCACAAGATATTAAATCCTAAACCTGGATTGATTTCTTAAAAACAAAAAAAAAAAAAAAGAAAAAAAAGAGAGGGAGAGAAAGGCAGGGATCTACCTGGCAAGAGATTTTGCAAAGTTCAAGAAATTAGTAAAAGAAATTACTAAAAATTATTTAGCTAATTACTAATTAGTTGTTTTTTTTTGTTG
>NW_024666549.1:0-231 GCF_008729295.1 Plectropomus leopardus | reverse complement strand
ATTTCTATTTCAAATCTTCATACACAAACACGACGTGATGTGGCAGACGATGTGCAAATCTTTGTTAAATATCAGCAGACGTGTGATGAGACCAGAACCAGCACAATGTCCCAGGTCCTGGTCTCTCTCAAGCCATAACCTATACCTGTCCAAATAAAGCCAGACATAATAAATCAGCATTTAATTTTTGTTTTTAGCATTTTTTTGGTGATGTCTTTTTGTTTGCCTATT
>NW_024666548.1:0-406 GCF_008729295.1 Plectropomus leopardus | reverse complement strand
TTTGTTTTAATACCGAGCCTCCGCTGGAGAGTAAGAAAATATAGCTGTGATCAAAACATGATATAAGATATTCCAGGGTCACAACATTAAGGGGAATTGGGTTTTTTTCATAAACTGATTAAAAAAAACAAATAATCTCAAAATGTTGATAAGACAACACTTTTTAATATGTTGCATAAGGAGAATGATTTTGCTGAGTAATGATTTTAAAGACCCCGTCCACTGAAAATTACCTTTTTGTTAACATGTCCATAAAGTGTTATTTTATGTGCTATATCATGAGATAAATTAGCAAAACTAGAAATGTCCGTAAATCCAGGAAACATTCTAAAATCCTAGAAACCTCCTTGAAAACTAAAAAAACAGTAAAAACAGTTTCTAATAAATAATAAATACAGTAACTTTT
>NW_024666547.1:0-419 GCF_008729295.1 Plectropomus leopardus | reverse complement strand
AAGACTCATGATTTAAAGGAATACTTCAACCAAAAATAATCATTTGCATATCAATTTCTGACTCTGTGTCTCATTTAATTAATGAAGAATATTTGTTTTGTCTTGCATGACTCCAAAGTGAAAATCGTTAATAACGTAACTCTTCGAAGCCTGGAGCGACGTCACTTTTTTTGTGCTGCTTTCAGACGTCTTTTTAAACTTTGAACCCCGGAGATAATTAATGCATTTATTTTAAAAATGAGCAGCTTGGTAAGAAATGTTGCAAAAATTGCACAAAATTAGTAGATTACTATTCTGTACTCTACTGTTTAAACTATTTTTAGAAAAAAATAGGGAAAAAAGTTTTGAAAAAGCTAAGAAAAAATAGTCATAGTGACATATTTAAAATAATGTAACAGACTTTTTTATTATTTTATTAT
>NW_024666546.1:0-278 GCF_008729295.1 Plectropomus leopardus | reverse complement strand
ATTTTAGTACGTTTCGAGGATTTTAGTACGTTTCGAGGACTGTCACGTCCTCCTGCTGAAATGTGACTCCAGTACAAGTGAAAGCTGCTGATTAAAATTATTACTTGAGTACTTTGATTCTTTTAGAAAAAGCAAAAAAGCAAAAATCGGTAAGCGTTCATAAACACAAATCTCCAGTCTGTGACGTCGTCACAGTTTATTTACAGAAGCGGACGACTCCGAAAAAAACAGCTGACTGACCGACAGAACGACAGAACCGGGAGAACGAAAAGCTTCCG
>NW_024666545.1:0-279 GCF_008729295.1 Plectropomus leopardus | reverse complement strand
TAACCCTTTAAAAGCCATACTGAGAAGGAAACCAGCAGCGTCACATCACCTGACCCAAAACATGAGCAAGAAACGAATCAAAAGTTACACGAAAATCACCTGAACATCAGCAACAAAAGTAAAAGTAAAGACAGACAGACCCGCAGAGACAGAGACACAGACAGACCTGCAGAGACAGAGACACAGACAGACCTGCAGAGACAGAGACAGACCTGCAGAGACAGGGAAAGACCTGCAGAGACAGACCTGCAGAGACAGAGACAGACCTGCAGAGACAGA
>NW_024666544.1:0-236 GCF_008729295.1 Plectropomus leopardus | reverse complement strand
AACAACAATAAACTATCAAACTAAACAACAAAACACCAAACTAAACAGCAATAAACTATCAAACTAAACAACAAAACACCAAACTAAACAACAATAAACTATCAAACTAAACAACAAAACACCAAACTAAACAACAATAAACTATCAAACTAAACAACAAAACACCAAACTAAACAACAATAAACTATCAAACTAAACAACAAAACACCAAACTAAACAACAATAAACTATCAAAC
>NW_024666543.1:0-281 GCF_008729295.1 Plectropomus leopardus | reverse complement strand
ACAAACCAGCAGCAAACAACAACAAACCAGCAGCAAACAACAACAAAACATCAGCAAACAACAACAAAACATCAGCAAAGCAAACAACAAAACATCAGCAAAGCAAACAACAACAAACCAGCAGCAAACAGGAATAAACAGCAACAAAGCAAACAACAAACAACTAAACTTAACAACAAAACACCAAACTAAACAACAATAAACTATCAAACTAAACAACAAAACACCAAACTAAACAACAATAAACTATCAAACTAAACAACAAAACACCAAACTAAACA
>NW_024666542.1:0-2096 GCF_008729295.1 Plectropomus leopardus | reverse complement strand
AATAATAGTAGTAGCAGAAGTATCATTATTATTGTTATTTATTATTATTATTATTGTTATCCATTCATTGTAACAGCTTATCCTATTCAGGATAATTCCGGGGGTTGGAGCCTATCTGCGTTGACACTGGACGAGAGAGGCGGGGTAAATCCTGGACAGGTCACCAGACTATCACACGGCTTACACCTGCAGGCATGGGTGGATTATGAGATAATGGGCCCCTGGGCACAGATATGCAAAGGATCCCACCACCTCTCCTCCAGGAGCAAGATGCACAGACTCTGTGGTGGTTTTGTGTCTCTTTGTTTGCATTTTGGATCGGGCTTGAGGGTTGTGATCCTGTTGTGTATTCTTGTGGTTGTTTTGCATCTCTTTTAGGTAATTTGGTGTCTTTTTTGTCATTTTGTATCTCCTTGTCGTCATTTTTTCCCCATAGAAGTAATTTTGTGTCCATGTTTGTTGTTTTGTGACTCCTTGTAGTCATCTTATTTCTCTTTGAAGTGAACTTGTGTCCTTTCATGTCATTTTGTGTCTCTTTGTGGTTGTTTTTTGCCTATTAGATGTAATCTTTTTTGTTGTTTTGCGTCTCCTTGTGGTCATTCTGTGTCTCTTTGAATAATTTTGTGTCTTTTTTGCCATTTCAAGTCCCTTTTTTGTTCATTTTGAGTCTCTTCCTGGTTGGTATGTGGATATATAATTTGACATTTTGCAAGTGAAGGCCAGAGGGTCCCTTGACACTCTTGTCCCCTGCCCAGTAGGCCCTGTTTCGTAATACATCCATGCCTACATGTGATTTATAGGCACCTATTAATAAAACCTGCATTTCTCTAGACTATTAATGTAATTTTTATGATAGGGTGGCCATTATAATTACAGCAATGATTATGTCACACCCAGAGTCTTATTTAATGAGAGTGCTTGATTTTATAATGTGAATACAAAAAAATCAAAGGATAGTTGGCATTAAAGCATAAAACCAGGATGCAATTAAAATGTTTACAACATAAACAAAAACATTTAATCTGCACATTTTTTAGTCTTTCTTGTCAGATGGATGGCTGGAGGAATTTATGCCTGTTTGTCATCACCTGGTGGTAAAATTAAGTATTACAAGAGTGGGGTTAGTTCTGTCAGTTGCTGTCAGCTGTTTGACTTGTTAAGTTTAGCCAACTGTTTTGTTTGGATTAGTGGGATCTGCGTGCTGTGGGAAGTTAGTTTTAAAAACATATTCTACGACAACTGCCGTTATTAGAGAGTTGGCAGTTGTTCCCTGTTGTTGGAGAATGTTTGATCAGTGTACCATGGGCTTTTTAGTGTGTAGGCCTTTATCAGATTTCTTCTACTAACCATCTCAGTGTGTAGGGTAAATGTTGGGGGAAATAGGCCTTAAATAGGTAAATAAAAAAGATTATGAGATGAGATAAGATCATTTATGGAGCCTCAGAGGGATAATTTGGATTTCACAGCAGCACAAGAACATCAATAGTACAGATAAATAGAAAAGTAAAATAAATAATAAAAGGGGGAATAAAAAACTAAACTACAATAATAATTATTACAATTATTAAAAGTAAAAGAACCATACAAAAGCATATGGAGACAAAGCCTGAGGTAAAATTACAAATGTTGTGATTAAAAGCAGCAGGTTTCTGTTAACAGAGACACCAGACTGATTATTTGATTAAGAAAATCGATGTTGGTGTTTTTCTATATTAATATAGACATGGTATAGATATATAGTATAAGTATACGTTTAGTTATTTGCACATGCATGTGTAATAAAAACTAAAAAGTTTAAACACTGCAGGAGACACCTCCTCTTTTAAATAACAATAATCATCATACATAAAAAGGAAAGACAAAAACAAAAACTGAGCAGTAATACAAAATTGTTAAAAATGTACAAATGACAAAAAAAAGTTTGTATTTACTCAGTGAGATGCATTACAAATGAATCAATGAAGTGCTACGAGTTTTTGCAAAATTGGAGTCCTTTTCCAATGTCTCCTGAATAACAATAATGTAGATGTTAATTGTAGTGATGGAAGTAAATGGTTCCACAACATAACGTAACATAAAACATAACACAACACAAC
>NW_024666541.1:0-276 GCF_008729295.1 Plectropomus leopardus | reverse complement strand
GTGACTGCGCCACCTCTGAAAGGCCGCATTAGAGCTGCGATAAAATAGAAGTGTATTAACCCTTTGAAACCTGGAGCAACATCACTTTTAGTGTAATGCTTCTGATACCTTTCACAAGTATTTAAACCTTTCAACCCTGAGCAAATTGGTGTGATTTCTTTTAAGTCATTGAGAAAATTCATATGAAACGTTGCACAAGTTGAAAGAAATTAGTAGATCTAGAAAATTATTCAAAAGAAATTATAAAAAAGCTATGGTAAAATGCCTAGGGAAAAA
>NW_024666540.1:0-359 GCF_008729295.1 Plectropomus leopardus | reverse complement strand
CTCTAAATGTTTGTGTGTTTTGCTTGTGTAGTTTGACATATTTGCGGGTTAAAAAGGATGTTGACACTAGGGCTGGTTATTTAAAATGTATGAATAGCAAAGCCAATATGATCAATCACTTTTTTTTTTTACACAGTAAAATTAACTCCCTGTTTTTTTCATGAAGCCCAACTTCTGAAATGTATCAAGGTTTTAATAAAACTGTAAAACATCTATATGTTGTCTCAAGAAAAACTGCATGAAAGAATTCACCTATAAGCAGAATTATTATCTAGAATGTAACCAAACGAAGATAAGATTTAACTAAATGTTATCCATTTAAAAAAATGTGTGCCAAAGATGATCAATGTACAAAGTAA
>NW_024666539.1:0-273 GCF_008729295.1 Plectropomus leopardus | reverse complement strand
TTTTTTGCTGCTTGTCAATCTGTGACAGATTTACTGGCCCCGATGTGTGTTTTTACTTGCCCAGGGCGACTCGGCAATCACATTGTTGAGTCTTGAGCCATTTCCTTTACAGACAGAGAAAAGCTCTGTCCAGTCAGAGTGGCATTTTGTTTTTATCAGGAGCCTAACACCCTGTTAATGACGGCAAGAATACCTGCAGGCTTTTTCTCGGGATCCACAGGCTTTAACATGTTTTTCACTCAGATTATTGTATGACTGACACTTGGACATACA
>NW_024666538.1:0-481 GCF_008729295.1 Plectropomus leopardus | reverse complement strand
CTCGCCGTTGCACCTTGATGCAGCCCCTCACAGGTTGTACGTTGACCTCTGTCGCCCTCGTCCCTGCAGACCCCGGCGCTGCGAGCCATCGGTAACATCGTGACGGGCACAGATGAGCAGACTCAGGCCGTGCTGGACGCCGGCGCCCTCGCCATGTTCCCCCAGCTGCTGCGCCACAAAAAGGCCAACATCCAGAAGGAGGCAGCCTGGACTCTGTCCAACGTCACAGCAGGGAAGGACACCCAGATCCAGGAGGTCATCAACGCCGGCCTCGTCCCGTACATCATCGATATGCTCATGCGGGTACGTTTTTGTTTTATTGGTTTCACTCGGAGGAAAATCTAATTTCAACTTTAGCCAGCTGATCTGTGACGTTCGAACGTGTCGAGCCGGTCCTCAGAGTCCCAGAACGAAATCTTAAATTCATTTAGGCCTGAAAAGTCTTTGAATAGGCTTAAATTGAAATTTGCAAAGACTTAAT
>NW_024666537.1:0-223 GCF_008729295.1 Plectropomus leopardus | reverse complement strand
GATTCTGGATGTTTCCATCATTTAGATTAGTTATTGATAGTGTTTATTTTTGCTAGTTATTTGTTTAGCGTGTTTAGTGTAATTGTTGTTGTTTTGTTTAGCGTGTTTAGTGTAATTGTTGTTGTTTTGTTTAGCGTGTTTAGTGTAATTGTTGTTGTTTTGTTTAGCGTGTTTATTGTAATTGTTGTTGTTTTGTTTAGCGTGTTTAGTGTAATTGTTGTTG
>NW_024666536.1:0-415 GCF_008729295.1 Plectropomus leopardus | reverse complement strand
TAAGTGTATTATATTGTAATTTGAGCAGCTGGACGTCCAAATTTCCCATTCAGGGCTGAATAAAATATCTTCTAGTTATTCTGATTTTTTTATGGAAGCAAATTAATACCATAATAATTTAACACTGAGAGGCAATTAATTATCACACTGTAAAATGTAATAATACCCACCGAATACTTAATTTAAATTGTAATAATACTGCGTTTATGGCATTTGAATATTTCCCTTTGAAAAAAGTCCAGTTTATTTTTTTAAGTTTTAGTGATTCGGAGTTGTATGATGTCAAAAACTTGATTTTGGGAAAAAAAACTTAAACTCGAATTAAATTAAACGTTAATTATTTATTAGTTGTTAAGTCTTTGTTCAGTTATTTGTAAAATTCAATTAATTATGGCCTTTTTTGGCCTCCATAAAA
>NW_024666535.1:0-323 GCF_008729295.1 Plectropomus leopardus | reverse complement strand
TGTTGTTGTTGTTGTTGTTGTTGTTGTTATTGTTGATACAGTAAATGTTTATGTGTTTCTATGTGACTTTCTGTTGACACTGTTGCTTTGCACTGCCTGCTGTTGTTTTGCTGCCTCCCTTGTTGATGTTGTTCATACAGTGAATATTTATTTGTTAATATGCAGCTTTCTGTTGCAGCTCTGCCTTTATGGTGCAGTACACCATAACTGAATTATTATAGGCTGTATGGCGTTATGGTGGACACTTACTGACCTGCTCCTGTGGAGTTTGCTGGCCACTGTGTGTACAGCTTTATGTCAACTGTTATATGTTATATTCTGTG
>NW_024666534.1:0-328 GCF_008729295.1 Plectropomus leopardus | reverse complement strand
CTGTGTCCACTATTTAACTTCTGTGTTAACTTCTGTGTTTATGTTACTGGTGGTGTTAACTTCTTCTTCCAGCAGTATTAGTAGAAACTTTTTAGCAGTAAACCTGTCAATGTATGCATGCTGCCGTACACACTGTGAATGTTACATGTTGTAGTAGTGGTGCGCACCAGAAAATGACCAACTCTAGTTTTAAGTACATTTATAGAAGTAGTAGGTCATTCGGGTGGATATTTCCCACCTGACAGAATTACATTTTAGAGGTAGATGGTCAATCAGTTTTAAATTTTCTTCATCACAGAAGGAACTGCTCCACATTTAAGTACACTGA
>NW_024666533.1:0-475 GCF_008729295.1 Plectropomus leopardus | reverse complement strand
TCAAGGTACTTGAAAGTTTTGATACTTTATACACCATGCAAATTTTGTTCTTTTCCATAAAAGCTCAAAGTAGAGAGACTAAATGTGTCTCCGTATTTCTCTCTTTTTTTCACTATGAGGATTTCCATGATAGTATTTTTTCTTTCCTTGTAGTTAAAATATTTCTTGACGCTCCAAACATTTCAACTTACTTGTTATCCTCCGAGCTTTCTCCTGGCCTGGTGTCAGTGCGGACGACCTGCTCGACTTTTCCGCAGCCGTCTCCTGACTCCTGAGGATGAACAAGAGGCGTAAAATGTTTCGACACGACAAATAAATAAGATCTTGTGTTGAGAGCTTTATCCTTAAACTGGCTTCTTTCTTCTGCATTCAGGAATGAAACTTCAACTGCAACACCCAAAAAAACCCCCAAAAAAACATTTATTTCGTTATCAATTAATTCGTATCAATTAATATGAGCTGCGACGAGGAGTCG
>NW_024666532.1:0-465 GCF_008729295.1 Plectropomus leopardus | reverse complement strand
CTTAATTAGCTCCTTGTGTGTGTAAATATTTCTATATATACATAAATTTTTTTTTTTTTTTTTTTTTTTCAAGAAACTCACCAGGGCCATCTGAGTGAAGGAGCGCTTGATACTGTTGGCCATGGCAACTCGGGCTGGACTCATGTCTCTGTAGGCTTGTACAAAATTGTCAATGGACCTGCGGACACAAACACAGCATTCAAATTTGATGTCAGCCAGCTGTTTAACCCTTTAAAATCTGAGCAAATTATTGTGATTTCTTTCAAAAATATCAAATGAAGGCAATGAGTAACGAAAGAACTCATTAAAAGTACAAACAATTAGTAAAAATCTCATACTTTTCTACTTCAAAATATGTGTCATGATTATATATAAAGAAAGTAAACTTGGTGAGTATAAGTAAACAAATAATAAACATACTGTTTATGTTAAATAAACAAATATAAATGAATAATATAATTATAA
>NW_024666531.1:0-1023 GCF_008729295.1 Plectropomus leopardus | reverse complement strand
CAGAAAATTGTCATGAGTAGATAAATAAATAAAGGAAGAAAAGTAAAACAAACAAACAAGCAAAAATAAAACAAGGAAATGACCTGAAAAAGTGATTAAAAATGCTAATAATTCTGTAATATGAATGTCAACATGTACCCTAATTATAATAATTATAACTACAGTCTTTTTAAACATTGTTCCCAGGCTTTTAAGAGGCAAGTTTCTATTTTCTAACTAATTTCTTTTGTAATTAATGGAACTTTTTTTTCATGTTTTTAAAATAAATAATTTGCTCAACTCAGTGGGCAACTTGGTGAGAAATGTTCCACCAATTTTAGAAAATTATTCTTAAATTATTCTTAAAAAAAGAAACATGTTGAGGGGAAAACAGGAAAAAGAAAAGTATATATAAAATTATGCCTCAGGATTATTATACATTTTTAAACACTTTTTTTCCAGATCCAGATTTCCCCCTTGTTTGTAAAAACTAATTTTCAGATCATTTTCTTGTACTTTTTCTTAATTTCTTGTTAATTTTTGTGCAGTTTCTTCTGTCATTTCTCATGGCTCGAGCTGATTGGCTCAGGTTTCCAACAAATAAATGAAATGTGTCTCTTGTGTCTTTGTCTCTGCAGTGGACCACCAATCAGGACGGTGTCTGTGTAACCGAACCCACAACAAAATCAGATCGATGTCAGACATTCAGGAAGTCAAGATCTACAAGGCAAACATCTTCTGCAACAGACTGGAGATTGTGTAAGATATCTTCAGCTAACTAACGATATCTGTAATTAACCCTTTGAAACCTGGATCAACGTCAGTTTTCTTATGCTGCGTTTAGACGCCTTTTACAAGCTGTTTGACCCTTTGACACCTCAACACACTGGCTTCATTTATTCAATTTATTTAAAAAAAACATGGAGAAAAAGGGGAATGAACAATGTACTACAGTGTAAAAATACTGCATTCAAATTATTATTTAACTCTTTGAAACCTGCACAAACCAGCTTGATTTCTCAGCAAGAAAACTTATTTGGCCAG
>NW_024666530.1:0-339 GCF_008729295.1 Plectropomus leopardus | reverse complement strand
GCAGGATGATTTGAGGCTGAAGGCATAAACACACATCAGTCTCCCTGTTAAGCTAAAACAGGTGTGGTGCTTCGTCTTAGAGCCTTAAAAGAGTTTGGAGAGGTGGGGTGTTTGAAAGCAAGTAAGAGACATAATTATTTGGATTTTAACACCCACTGGATACTAAATATTGGAATTTAAAGACTACTTAATCCATAGCATTGAAATATTTTACTTTGAAAATATCTAAATGTATTTGTTCTGACTATTTATAGTTTTCAGTGAATATTTCTTCACTGTAAACAACTTTGGATCCAAAAATCCAAAAAGTATCAGAATAAAACTTTTTAAACACACACA
>NW_024666529.1:0-360 GCF_008729295.1 Plectropomus leopardus | reverse complement strand
GCATGAAGAGGACATACTGCTTGTGGTCGGTTAGCATGGACTTCACAGGACAATATTCACAACTTGGACTCATTTTTATGCAAAAAAACTTCGGAGGACCCAAAGGACTCTTCAAAAAAGGACACATGCTGGACATCATGCCCGCTTCAAAGGTAAGGAGGCAACACTTTTATTTTTCTGTCGCTTTTGTTGACTGTGTCCTTTAATCTGAATGATTTCAACTCTTTAAACTCTGCTGTTCACGCTTTTATTCTAACCAAATGAGCGTTTGAATCTTGAAAAATGTTACCGAGCTAATGTGTAGCCTGCAAAGTAGCTTAGCCGTTAGCCGTTAGCAGTTAACCCTTTGAAACCCGGATC
>NW_024666528.1:0-608 GCF_008729295.1 Plectropomus leopardus | reverse complement strand
TTTTTTACAAATTTCTTGCAAATTTTCGGGTAATTTCTTCTTAAATTGCTCATTGCCATCTTTCCATGTTTTTGAAAGACTTCAAGCCAATTTTCTTAAGTTTCAAAGGGTTAAGAAAATGTTTGCAGAATGCCAAAGACCACAACATAAATATAAAATACATCTAAAAAAAATGAATTAAAGAAAACTATAATAAACTTACTATTACTTCCAAAGTGCAGTCAACAGTGTTTGAGAGACATGTTTGTTGTTTTGAACTCACGTTTAAGACTCAGGTTTCCTAAAACATAAAAAATACTTAGCAGGAAAAAAGCTTTTACATTCTCTAAACAAATCAATTTCCCATCATCCCCCTGAGCTGTGTGTGGGGTCAGCGCGGCAGCAGCTGATCAGGACATTGATTGTGTTAATGAGGGTCGCAGCTCCGCTCTGTGCAGCTGCAGCGTTTATTTCGCTCCCTCTGATTTAACCTGACGGCTCTGAGGCTTCACAACACGTCAGTGAGCAGGCAGAGGAGAGCGGGAGGAAAGCTCCCAAAACCACAGAGAGGGAGCGCACAGATTTATGAGCTCACCTCAGAGTCAGGCAGGAAAAACAGAACAAACATC
>NW_024666527.1:0-419 GCF_008729295.1 Plectropomus leopardus | reverse complement strand
AGCAGCAGGTGAGCAGGAAGTTTACTCTGTGAAATGTGATCACTTATTAATTATTTTTAACAAATTATTTTTCTTTTAATCCTGACAGTCCAGAAATCAAAGAAATGTCCTAAAAACCTGGAAATGTCCTAAAATCCTGGAAACATCCTAAAATCTGAAAAATGTCCCAAAATCTGATAAACGTCCTAAAATCCATCAAACGTTTTAGAATCCTAGAAACGTCCTGAAATTCAAGAACTGTCCTAAAATTTAAAAAAACGTCCTAAAATCCCAGAATTGTTCTCAAATCTTAGAAACGTCTTAAAATCCTAGAAATGTCCTAAAATTAAAAAAATTTACTAAAATCACACAGAGGCCCTAAAATCCTACAAACATCATAAAATCATAACAATGTCCTAAAATCCTTGAAAAATCCTGCA
>NW_024666526.1:0-476 GCF_008729295.1 Plectropomus leopardus | reverse complement strand
AGTCGCTCTCCTTCTGTCTTCAATCTAACAGCAACATCGAGTGAAAATGCGACGCCTGTTTTTTTGTCGTCATTACAGTCAAAGGTTTCTTCGGAGGGACATTTTAGATTTCTCTATTTATTGGAAAATACTGTCGTAAAAATCTCTTTTCAACATATTTTAGTCATAAAATGTTCTTTAAATCAGACTCTGAATGATGTGAACAAACGCGTCTGTAAAAAAAACAACATTAGATTAAAGACCTTGCTCTGTCTCGCCCTCGCCCCGTCTCGCCCTGTCTCCTCCATTATGAAGAGACAGATAACTCGTGGACTCTCTCCTTGTTGTTTCTACTCTCTCTACTTTAGAATCAGAATCAGATTTTATTGCTGAATAGACGATATATACGAGAAATTTGACCTTTTTTATGCCAAACAATTAAAATAGAGTAAAAAAATGCTTTAAATAGAATAGAATATCAGACAAAACATAGAAAC
>NW_024666525.1:0-357 GCF_008729295.1 Plectropomus leopardus | reverse complement strand
AAAGATTTTTTCTCTTTATGTTTTATTTTTGAGGTATCTTTTTTTTTTTTTTTTTTTTTTTTTTTTTTTTACAAATTTGTTGTTGTAGTTACAGTTTTGTTTTGTTTATTTTATCACGAGTTTGCATTAATCTATATTGATTATCCGAAGTCAAACCTGTTTTACACACCTTTGTGCAATCACTAATTACAACTCAAACTGCAGTTCTTCATATTTAAGCCTTTGGCTCATTTTACCTTTTAATGGACATGATGAAGCAAAATGTGATGCTCTTTTTATTGTATTGTATTAATAAAGAATCTCTCATCTCATATTATACATACTTTGACAAACTGTTTGTAAATATTAGTGTTGTGC
>NW_024666524.1:0-422 GCF_008729295.1 Plectropomus leopardus | reverse complement strand
TATTTATTTTGTATGGAAAATGTTTCATTTCTAAATGTAAAGGGAAAGGAAACCAAAATTACAAGAATACAAAAAATAGTACATTATATCCAAACATTACACAGGCTGCAAGATGGCGAAACTGAGAAAACTGGACATTTATAAAAATTTAAATATTTTTGTGTGGTACCTTTTTTTTCAGTATTTTTATTGAAGTTTCAACTGCACATCAAATCATGTACATCAATGTACAAATATACATCCCCTCATACAGCCCCACAATCACACAGAGTACGAAAATAAAATGAACAATGACGATAACAATAATGATTATAATAATAACAGATTACAAATTAGCCAAAATACATAAATAGTCAGAGAAAGAGAAATAAATAGATAAAATAAAATAAAAAACAAGAAAAAAAATAGAATGGCAACTAATA
>NW_024666523.1:0-205 GCF_008729295.1 Plectropomus leopardus | reverse complement strand
CTACTCTACTCTACTCTGAACTACTCTACTCTACTCTGAACTACTCTGCTCTGCTCTACTCTGCTCTACTCTACTCTACTCTACTCTGAACTACTCTACTCTACTCTGAACTACTCTACTCTGCTCTACTCTACTCTACTCTGAACTACTCTACTCTGCTCTGCTCTACTCTACTCTACTCTACTCTGAACTACTCTACTCTACT
>NW_024666522.1:0-225 GCF_008729295.1 Plectropomus leopardus | reverse complement strand
AGAAAATACAAAATAATGAAAACATGAACCGAACAGGCAGAACAACAAAGACAAAACAGGAGAGTCGATTCATGAATCAGCAACAGCGAAAACGAGTTTTTATCATGAAGTGGTTTTAGGCGTCTTATGATCCTAAAATCGAAACTCGACTGATCTGCCGTCATAAGTCGGTTAAATGGGTTTTTTCCTACTTTTCACCAGCTCTGTGTCGTCGCCGTGTTGGTG
>NW_024666521.1:0-566 GCF_008729295.1 Plectropomus leopardus | reverse complement strand
ATTTCAAAACACAAAGGAGGTGCAAAATAATGCAGATTCATTCATTTCGGGGTGGAGACACTCATACAGCAAATTTAACAGAATCAATACAAGTCAATCAAATGAATCTATTGGTCGTTAAGTCTAATAACTAATAATAAAAGGTTACATGTCAGGGCTGGATGATAGCTCATATTTACGTCGTTTATCACAGCAGTGCATGATGTTTCTCCTGTACGCCCACTTCTGATATCTTTGAGTTTTTACAGTTTCATCAGTTTAACCCTTTGAAATGCGAACAAACTGGCTTAACCCCTCAAAGACATGGAAGGCAGTGAGCAACTTACCAAGAAATGACCCAAAATAAGCCAGTCAAAAGTTACAAGAAAATTACCTGACAATTAGCACACAAAAGAGAAAATAAAAATGACAAAAAAGCCTTGAAAGGTGCTAGAAATGCTAATGTAATTTACATTATATAAATAATTATTTTCTTATAGTTTTCTCTCGAACTCTTTATTTCTCTATTTTCTCTTTAGCTTTTCCTACTTTAATAATTATTTCATAATCATTTAATTACATTACCA
>NW_024666520.1:0-1258 GCF_008729295.1 Plectropomus leopardus | reverse complement strand
CAGGACCTCGATGACTCCACACAGCTTCCTCTGCTCTGCCACTTCTCTGAGACCGCTGAAGGTCTCACCACTATAAGAGCATTCAGGTACAATACACACACACACACACACACACACATTCATGCAAACACACTGGATGTATTTCAGTCATAACCTTTTTTTTTTATTTTGTACAAATCTGCACAACACAACATATTTTAACATTTTGGGTCCATTTTCTTCCACCTTAAAGTTCCCTGACATGATGTTACATTCAGTCCCTGCAGGCTTCTGCTATGCAAGAATGACCTCTGCATGCCTTACCCCAACCCTCACCCCAAATTTAGCTCCAGCTTAACCCTAAAATAAACCTCAAAGCAGCTTTTTCTTTTTCGCTGTATCACGTACCCACCATGTGTCTGTATAAAGAGATCTGTAGAGCCAAAACACAGTCATGAATTATGTCCATTAACTGCAGTGTTGATGGTTCAGTCCTCACTTTCTCCTCCCCACATTTAACCAAAACACTGAACCGCGTTTGCTTCTGATGGTAAAGATCAACGGCTTACAATACATGGCTCCTGTAGTGCCTGCAAAGTACTTCAGAGGAGCACAGTACATACCAATAATAAAGATGCTACTACTACTAATAATAATGTATTATTTATACAGTGTATTTAAGTAGCTTAAGTGTCAGTTTTAGTTTAGTTTTACTTGGACTTTAATGGTAAACAGAAGTCAACAGCAACCTTTTTCTTTTAAATGTCTGCGCATTTCTTTGTATTAATTTGTGTCAACTCTCTAAATTCTGAGGTTTTTGTGGGTCCATGAACACAGCACAGATGAACTCCAAATAGCAAATTGCAAAACATTATTTAAAGAAAAAAAGCCAAATTGTTTTCTCAAGAACTGCGAAAAAATGTGTCTAATTTTTTTTAGTTGCCAAAAAATAAAAGAATTGCCAAAACGTTTTCTTAAAAAACACTAAACATTTAAAAAATCCAAAATATATTTTTTTTATTTTTTCAAGCAAAAAAGCCAAGAAAAATTACTTTAAAAATGCCCAAATTTTATGTAAAAAATCCCCAAAATCATCAAAAAAAACCCGCCAAAACATTTTCTTAACATTTTTTCCAAAAGCTTCTAAAGGAAAAAAAGTCACCAACCAAATGTAAAATTATTTTTGAAGACAAGTAAGACAGTAAATTAAATACAAAATACAGCCATTTAAAGTGTTTTTTTAAATTATTTTATTTTGGTTTTAGCCAAAATTAAAAAA
>NW_024666519.1:391-1032 GCF_008729295.1 Plectropomus leopardus | reverse complement strand
ATAAATAAATTAAAAAAATAAATCAATCTTATCTGACAGTTTGTCTTTTTAAATCAGTTGCAATAGCGCTGCACCGTTACCATGACACTCTGACTTTGGGGGAAAAACAAGTGTTGTTTAAATGCGTTCGTGTGTACACAGAAAGCGGAACGAGAACTGCCTTCAGTGTACTTATACCTTTGATGTGTGTTTTAGGTGAATTTAGGTACATTTTACAGGACACGTTAGCAACTAAATTTCAGCCAATATTTTCATGAGATGTGATATACGGCACATGTTATGACCTTCTAATGTCAGCATGACTGCATATGAACAATAAAAGTATTTACATTATGGATTGTTAGGGTTGGAGTAAGAGTATCAGAGTACACCGATCAGAGGAAGAGTACTATGGGATTTACAAACTCGCCTCCTGGTTCCCTTATATTCAAGTCAATGGGATTTTTTGAATTGGTTTCTATAATTAGCAGTAAAGGCATCTTTTGTTAAAAAAATCATCAAAAAAAATTTATGAAAAAAAACAGTTTTTTTGAAATTCCAAAAATGTTAAAGTAATAAAAATAACCATTTTTGTCTTTAAAAAAAAAAATGAAAAAATGAAATCACTATTTTTTAAAAACTTTTAAAAATCTGCAATTAAT
>NW_024666519.1:0-291 GCF_008729295.1 Plectropomus leopardus | reverse complement strand
ATAAATAAATTAAAAAAATAAATCAATCTTATCTGACAGTTTGTCTTTTTAAATCAGTTGCAATAGCGCTGCACCGTTACCATGACACTCTGACTTTGGGGGAAAAACAAGTGTTGTTTAAATGCGTTCGTGTGTACACAGAAAGCGGAACGAGAACTGCCTTCAGTGTACTTATACCTTTGATGTGTGTTTTAGGTGAATTTAGGTACATTTTACAGGACACGTTAGCAACTAAATTTCAGCCAATATTTTCATGAGATGTGATATACGGCACATGTTATGACCTTCTAA
>NW_024666518.1:0-739 GCF_008729295.1 Plectropomus leopardus | reverse complement strand
ATTTAATGATTTTGTTTATATCTAAATCAGACGGAGCTCTCTCTGTGTGTGTGTGTGTGTGTGTGTGTGTGTGTTGCTCTAAACAGCTTACAGTATTACCACAGTTTTTTGGTGCCAGGGGCCCGAACTGTCCGGCTGACAAAACGCGGGCCCTCAGGGTCAGCGCTCCTCTCCAACTACAGCTGAGGCAGATTAATAATCCCTTACTTAAAATGAAGAGATTTACGTGTCGGGCCGGCGGACACGCTGTCCCCGAGTGTGATACTGCGCTCGCCGTGCAGCTTTAAACCTAAACCTCACCGCCGTTATTCAGCACTGGCCTCAGAGGGACACGGAGCCAGCAGAGCAGCACAGAAAGTGAATTTACAGGGTGGACAGGCCACTCTGGACCCCATCTGTCCTCCACACAGAAAATCAATCCTCGTCAGAGTCTTGAGTCTTTGTTTTGGGTCACCATCTGTCAGCAGGAGCCCGTCCTCCTTTTGTTTTCTGTCTGAGTGACACGGAGCCGCCCGCTCTCCACATCTACACCCAAAAAATCCTCTCTGTTTGATCTGACTTTGTGTGGGACCACAAGAACCACTGCAAGAACCACTGCGAGAACCACAACAAGAACCACCGTGAGAACCACCACAAGAAGCACCGCGAGAACCACAACAAGAACCACCGCGAGAACCACAACAAGAACCACCGCGAGAACCACTGCAAGAACCACTGCGAGAACCACTGCAAGAACCAC
>NW_024666517.1:0-208 GCF_008729295.1 Plectropomus leopardus | reverse complement strand
CATCTTGGCAAGACCTGGCACTCAAGGGTGTTCTGAAGCTCTCGCTGGAATTGAATATATCTTGCTAAACAATACAATTGCAGGACATCCATAGGTAGTGGGGTTGCAACATATGATATTTAATGGTACAATAACTGTCTCAAAAAATGTTGCAGTTTCAAGGTATAATGGTATTACAGAATTATTATTTTTGTCAGTCAGAATGAGC
>NW_024666516.1:0-361 GCF_008729295.1 Plectropomus leopardus | reverse complement strand
CATCTTGGCAAGACCTGGCACTCAAGGGTGTTCTGAAGCTCTCGCTGAAATTGAATATATCTTGCTAAACAATACAATTGCAGGACATCCATAGGTAGTGGGGTTGCAACATATGATATTTTATGGTACAATAACTGTCTCAAAAAATGTTGCAGTTTCAAGGTATAATGGTATTACAGAATTATTATTTTTGTCAGTCAGAATGAGCTTGAAGGAATGAAAACAGGAGGCTTACTTCTGTTTAAGCAAATGTTTTATTCCTATGAGTGAACTTGAAACATTTTATTTTGTATTTGAATATATCTTTTCATCAATTAAAAATTATTTCTATTAGTCTTGATCCTGCTTAACATTATTGTTA
>NW_024666515.1:0-397 GCF_008729295.1 Plectropomus leopardus | reverse complement strand
GATAACAAGTAGAGGATGTCCCCTGATGGACAGACAAGTAGAGGACGCCGCCTGTCCTCCCAGGCTGAGTGTCCTCTCACCTGCAGTTTCTTCAGTTTGAGCTGGACGTGAGCCGGCGTCTTCAGGCCTCTGTTGTCCACCAGCGGCAGAGCTGAGCTCACCTGGACAGGGGGACAGCGGGACAGGGAGACAGGGAGACAGGGAGACAGGGAGACAGGGAGACAGGGAGACAGGGAGACAGGAGGACAGGGAGACAGGAGGACAGGAGGACAGGGAGACAGGAGGACAGGTAACCTGAGATCAGACTGAGGCTCAAACTCCTAATAAAGCTCAAGGCAATAAAACTCACTGATCTGTCCTCCTCTACTCCTCCTCTCTCCTCTCCTCCTCTCTCTCC
>NW_024666514.1:0-456 GCF_008729295.1 Plectropomus leopardus | reverse complement strand
TTGTTTACCTCTGGTGTTTATTTATTTATTTATTAATTTTGCTAAATTTCAGGTAATTCTTTTTGTAATTTGTAATGTCTTCCCATGTGTTTGAAAGAGATCAAGCCAGTTTAATTAGATTCAGACGCCATTCATAAACATTTAAATTCCTGAAACGTAATTTGTTTGGTTTACCAAAAAAAAAAAAAAAAAACAGGTTGTAAAAGGTGACAAAGAGAAAGAGAGAGGGTGACAGAATTATTAAAATAAATAAATAAAAATTCTGAGTAAGTTTATTGTAACTTTTTACTAATTCCTTGCTGTCCTGTTAAGTTGCTCATTGTCCTCCATCCTTGTTTTTGGAAGATAAGCCAATTTGCTCGGGTTTCAAAGGGTTAATCGCCCTTCATGTATTCTCAGTTATAGGTAGAGTGTTGATTAGCGTCAGCTTGCACTATTATATTGCCTAATATTTTG
>NW_024666513.1:0-319 GCF_008729295.1 Plectropomus leopardus | reverse complement strand
AGAGAATATGCAACGAGAAAGACATTTTGGCAAACGGCGAGGCCAGATGGAAGGAATTACAGGCCGTAAACAGAGCAGCCCCAAACCTGAGAGGCAGGCTGGACGTTTCAACGCCACTTATGTGAAGCTCTGCTCCGCAGTCACAGTTTTACTGACAGTATTTGTCTTTTTTAGTGTTTTATTGACAGTATTTGTCTTTTTTAGTGTTTTATTGACAGTATTTGTCTTTTTCAGAGTTTTACTGACAGTATTTGTCTTTTTTAGTGTTTTATTGACAGTATTTGTCTTTTTCAGAGTTTTACTGACAGTATTTGTCTTT
>NW_024666512.1:0-432 GCF_008729295.1 Plectropomus leopardus | reverse complement strand
AAGTAGTTTTGCTCAGTTTTTGTTTAATTATATGGGGGTATTTGTCAGGGAGAAGATTTAAGAAGTTCATAATAAATATTACAAATCAAACACAACTGACATTTCTCTGATGCCTCCTAACTGCCAGAGAATTAAAAAATATCCTGGATGACTTTTTAAAATTTGGTTTTTAGTCATTTCTGTAAGTATATTATACTATTTCTGTTTTGTTGTTTTATACTATTTCAGAAGTAGTTTTTAGTTGAGTTTAGTTATTATATTATTGTTATTATATGTAATGTTACTCGCACATCGGACAGCCTTCGGTGTTCCCTACCCTTCTCTTTCGGACGTGGACATGGGGGAGATGATCTCTCGAGACCCCTCCCTTTGGTCGGAGCCCTCCAGCGGCAGTGAGCCGTGGTCTAAACACACACACACACACACACACAC
>NW_024666511.1:0-412 GCF_008729295.1 Plectropomus leopardus | reverse complement strand
AACCAAAACATGCATAACAACATCTGAATTAATGTGAAATTGTGAAATGTGGGCTAACATACAGTCTATATACATACACGTGTGTGCGTACAAATCTCTAAAACCAAATGCAATGCAACATTCAGAAATACAGGACCTACACATTTGGTCTTATATCTTGTGCAATTAGCTGATCTGCCAATCATGTATATCACCCTGCACCAATCTGCATTGTGTTTATAAATAACAGTTTAATTCTCCATTTGAACTTTCTGTAGTCCCCAATAATCGAATCACTGTAAACACCAATTAACATGCTTTTATTGTGATAGACGGATCACAGTGTTGTCTGGTCGAGATTACTTCCTCCTCCTCCTCCTCGACAAGTGCTGACATGCTCCCCGACAGGATGCTGCTGTCTCACTTTCTCCAC
>NW_024666510.1:0-372 GCF_008729295.1 Plectropomus leopardus | reverse complement strand
TATCCCTGTTGCAGGATGAAGCCATGCAGGGTAACACAACCTGTTACAGTGACCTAATAATTGTTAAAACAAGAAATAACATTTGGAGTAGTGTGTGTGGTATATGTGAAAATATGTGATTGATATTGACGTAGCTAAAAATTTCCATCTAAAAAAAAGTTAATATCCTGTGAGAATCAATCACTTACTGACCGACGTTCGGGAGCTGTGGATAATAAAGAGAAAAAAGTGTGAGTGTTTCCAGCTGACGGCTCAAGTGCTTAAAGGTTTGTGTATAAACTGCTACTGCTAATGAGACTTCTACATGTTTATACAGAGTGAAAGGGCGAACATTAGGACTGTGTGTGTTTATGTGCGTGTGTGTGTGTGTGT
>NW_024666509.1:0-207 GCF_008729295.1 Plectropomus leopardus | reverse complement strand
CTGTTCTTTATAAATACTGTTCTTCATTATTACTGTTCTTTATAAATGCTGTTCTTCATTATTACTGTTCTTTATAAATGCTGTTCTTCATTATTACTGTTCTTTATAAATACTGTTCTTTATAAATACTGTTCTTCATTATTACTGTTCTTTATAAATGCTGTTCTTTATAAATACTGTTCTTCATTATTACTGTTCTTTATAAAT
>NW_024666508.1:0-1342 GCF_008729295.1 Plectropomus leopardus | reverse complement strand
AAGTTATATTTAAATATTCAGTTCTTCTTTTTAAAATAATATATTTTAAAAAGCTAATGACTGTCCTGTCCTTAAAATGTGCCTCAGAGTCATGGAAACTTATCGGTAAAATGCGTATGAACCATGTTATCTGTATGCAGAAGAATCACTCAGAGTGTCGCCCTCAGGTTCTCCATCCTCACATAAACTGTTACTGCTGCATCCGAAATGTGCGTGATTAAATACGCTGCAGGAATCCTAATAAAGCACGAGAGCGAGCAAAGAGCTCACACTCATTCAAAATCCACCCTACAGAGGAATCTGTGGTCATACAAACATTGAAGTTGGCAAAACACTGCTTTCGCTGCTGCAGCTGCAACAAACATCCAATTCATCAGTCTGGCCAAAGAAAATATGGCGAGGAATGTAGCTTTAATCAATTCAAGCAAACCGAGTCCCCACCGCGTCCTGTTTGGCCAAAAAAGGATTTAATGGCCACAATTTTATTCGGTTTTTATTTTCTTATTTATATTTATGACCCGTGATAACTCGGATTAAGACGATGTAGATCTAGAATAACAGCGTCAGTGGGAGGTTTTTTCATCCTAACAGTGTTTCTTTGTGCACCGCTGCAGTTTATTTTCTTGTGACTTAAAATAAAGTTGTTGCTGAGGAGCTTTACGCACCCCCTCCCCCTTCATCCCCAATCCCTAAACCCACTCCCACAAGGTGCTTTAGTGCTTCACTGTTTTCAAATTCTCACGAGCTTCCTGTTTCAAACCTATACGCCTTGAAAAACATCGCTAGTCCTCCCAGGGAGGTCGTGTTTTGTCGGAGTGATGGAGAGCAGATTGTTTCGGAGGCTTAAATAAGGATCTCCATATATAACCCTCCATATTATCTCCGATTCTGTACCATAAATAGGTCTTCCTCTTTGGCCAGACCTTGAGAAAAGGATGTGGATGATGAGTGTGCCCGACTGCTGGAGCAGTTTGAGCCGCTGCGGCTGGCGGCCAGATGTGGAGACACTGCCCATCGCCAAACCTCTCACGCTCCTCCTGTACCGTCTCTTATCTGGTGTCACTGTTTTCGCTGCATCATTACGTTCGTATTAGTCGCTTTAGCTCACCTGGCTTCAGGTGTGTGTGATTCTGGGTAACTGCGGCTGTTACAGAGCTGGTTTTCAGCTGGCGTGTCCCCTCTGTCGACCAGCAGCTCCGTTTGTTTGCCGGTGTTGTTTTGTTTTGGCTTTTTTTTTTGACATTACAGTGTGAAAAATAGGTATTTTTGAAATTTATTGATAGATCCTGATCGTGGACTTTTGGTGTTATCTTATTGCCATTTTAACCCTTTGAAACATGAG
>NW_024666507.1:0-336 GCF_008729295.1 Plectropomus leopardus | reverse complement strand
GGAGATATAAAGACAGGAGATACAAACACAGAAGCTAAAACACAGGAAATATAAACACAGGAGATAAACACAGAAGCTAAAACATAGGAGAAATAAAGACAGGAGATACAAACACAAAAGCTAAAACACAGGAGATATAAACACAGGAGATAAACACAGAAGCTAAAACATAGGAGATATAAAGACAGGAGATACAAACACAGAAGCTAAAACACAGGAGATATAAACACAGGAGATAATCACAGGAGATACAAACACAGAAGCTAAAACACAGGAGATACAAACACGTGATACAAACACAGGAGATATTAACACATGAGATACAAACACGTGATA
>NW_024666506.1:0-256 GCF_008729295.1 Plectropomus leopardus | reverse complement strand
GCGGGGCTAACCTGTAGGTCATTGATTATTGATCACTGAGCAGCTGCAGGTCACAAAAATTAAAAGCTCGGCGACTCCTGTGGGAATTTTCAAAATAAGAGCCACCTCAGTAGTAGCACAGAGAGACTCAAGATTTAACTGCTGTGTATGACATCACAGTTATTATCGTGACGACATGTGACCTCTGAAACACAGGAGATATAAAGACAGGAGATACAAACACAGAAGCTAAAACACAGGAGATATAAACACAGGA
>NW_024666505.1:0-292 GCF_008729295.1 Plectropomus leopardus | reverse complement strand
CACTTTCAGGTTATATTTAATTTTCCAAGACTCATCCAGGCCAAGAAATCTCTTTTCCAGGATTTTCATGACCATAGGAACCCTCTTAAATATAACTTTCTCAGGTTTTCTTGTATTTTCGAGCGGGTTAAGAGCACATTTATTACATTTTCATGGAAATTGTTCCATTTTTTGGTGCCGCTCAAACCTCAGGTTTAGCGGGCTGACGAATAAAATCTAATCATATAATTTCACAGATTTCGGGCGCTGAATGGGTTCAGTTGTACCTGGGAGTCTGACAGGCTGAGGCCTT
>NW_024666504.1:0-393 GCF_008729295.1 Plectropomus leopardus | reverse complement strand
AGTAATAATAAATAAATAAATAAATACAAATAATTTGCAAAAACAAAATCAAGGAAAAAAGAAAAAAATGCTTAAAAAAATAAAATAAAGTAAAGGGAAATAAATCCATCATACTAAATGTATATACACAATGATCTTCTCTGATCAACAAGCAGAAAAATAGCTCTCAGACACACATGAAGTGTTCGAGTGGGTCTCATGCACGCGGTTTACACTTTACTTCATGATCTGTGCATTCCAGCAATGTACTCAAAGTAGTCTCCCCACTTTGCCGAAATAGAAATAATGCCAAATACTTACGTTTGGTATGAATGAAAAGGTGAAACTCAACCTTTAAACATCACTATCTGCATAAATAAGCTGAACACAAACAAATAGTCAAAACAGACAAGA
>NW_024666503.1:0-459 GCF_008729295.1 Plectropomus leopardus | reverse complement strand
GACAACAATGACAGGAGACCTTGAATCTCCTTCAGAGCGTCAAACATCCCCACTGAGCAGAGCAGTCAAGGTGATCACCAGGTATCATATTCTGTCACAAAACAAGCCACAGCACCACTGTACAACTGGACATGGGTGCTCCCCATGTAACCCCTGGCTATAAATAGCGAGCCAATGACAGGAACTGCCTGGATAATGAGTTAAACAGTGGAGGAGAGCAGCTGTAGAAAAAAGAAAAAAAAACAAGGGAGATCCAGAGCTCGAGGCGCTACAAGGACATGCTCAGGGTGAGTCCAGGCTTCTGCCTCCATCAACGACGCAAAGTCATGAAATCAGATTGACAATGCAGCAATCCTATTAGATGTCAGATGTAGTTTTCCTGGCAACAAACAATCCTCAAATACACAGCAAAGACACAGAGAAGACAGGAGCCTCTTCACACAACATATATCAGTATAT
>NW_024666502.1:0-814 GCF_008729295.1 Plectropomus leopardus | reverse complement strand
GAAATTCTGTTTTCTACATAATCGTCTTTGTAATGCAAGTGCTTTACGTTTTTTAAAATGTAAAATTTACTTGTGAAACATCTACTTTCAATTTAACCCTTTAAAATCTGCACAAACTGGCTTGATTTTTTTCAAAAACATGGGAAGAAAGTGATGAGCAACTGTACAAAAAACAGCCCAAAAATTAGCAGGAGAATTAATAAAAAAAAAAAAAAAGTCTAGTATAATCAAGTCTAAAAAAAAAAGTAAAATCAAAAATAAACGAGGAAAATGTTTGTTTTTAATGTGCTAATATATATATAGATCGAATACATTTTTGGCAGTTTTTAAAGAAAACATGTTGGAAATTTGAATTTTTTAGATTAAAAAAAAATGTTGGCATTTTTTTGTGTTTTAAAAATTGCTGGAAAAAAATGTAAATGTAAAGAAATTACAGCATTTGTCCTGTAAAACAGAAATTATCACTGTTTTTCAAAATTCCGATGGTCCTCGAACACATCATGTGGGATGAAAGCTCAACTCTGAAACATTTTTGTCAATTTTTAAAGAAAATATGTTGCTTTTTTTGTTGCTTTTTTTTTTTTTTTCTGTAAAAAAATGCCCTTTGTAACAATTTAACATGTTGACAATTTTTTGTTAAATATATTTGGAGCAATAATCACAAAACATAAACCATTTATCACAGCCAGAAACTGTAAAAACACAGATTATTGTCGGATTTAAATCATCATGCGGGATAAGCAGTTCAGTCAGAAACTTTTTGGTGTTTTCCCTTGAACTTTCTTCAAAGAAAATTTGTCTGGAAAAAAGAGGA
>NW_024666501.1:0-397 GCF_008729295.1 Plectropomus leopardus | reverse complement strand
CCAACCCTTAACCAATCTCTCTCAATTTATTCTTCCTGTGCTGCATGCACCTCCCTTTGCACCCTTTTCCCCCAATTTATTTTGGCCCATTTTTCTCTTGGTTTAAAGCTCACCTTCCCGCTTCTTTTTCACTGCACCTTATACTCTCGTTTTTTCCAAATTTGGGAACTAAACGTTTCTTCATCCTTCTTTATCGGCCGCCTATTGTACGATTCACAAGACCCTTGACACTTCAACCCCCCTGTATAATATCCTCGTTAAGATAAACTAGACTCCATTGCTTGTGAAACAACAAGAAACAACAACAAACAAAGAGAAACAAAACAAAAAGACTATCTCTATCAGGCTAATATGATTCTTTTATGATTAAAAAATATGCACGAGTGGCAATCCAAAT
>NW_024666500.1:0-259 GCF_008729295.1 Plectropomus leopardus | reverse complement strand
CTTCACTGGGGACAAAACACACTGTCTCTGACTGTCTCTCCTCTGTCTCCTCTTCTTCTTCACTGGGGACAGGCAGACTGTCCTCCTGCTGTCTGTGTCTCACTGCTGCTTCCTGCTGTCTCACATGAGGACGTCACATGTTGGGAGACCTGCTGTCCTCGGTGGACAGTGATGTGTCCTCAGTGGAAGGTGGAGTGAGGACAAACTGTGATGTCATGAATAATAAGAATTCAATGAAACCATTTTTGAAGAAAACATT
>NW_024666499.1:0-235 GCF_008729295.1 Plectropomus leopardus | reverse complement strand
TCTCTGACTGTCTCTCCTCTGTCTCCTCTTCTTCTTCACTGGGGACAGGCAGACTGTCCTCCTGCTGTCTGTGTCTCACTGCTGCTTCCTGCTGTCTCACACGAGGACGTCACATGTTGGGAGACCTGCTGTCCTCGGTGGACAGTGATGTGTCCTCAGTGGAAGGTGGAGTGAGGACAAACTGTGACGTCATGAATAATAAGAATTCAATGAAACCATTTTTGAAGAAAACATT
>NW_024666498.1:0-461 GCF_008729295.1 Plectropomus leopardus | reverse complement strand
TGTGATATAAAATTATTAATAATTATTCATTATTAATAATCCTCCCCCAATTTGCTAAGTTTTCAAAGGTCACATAGCTTGTGAAAGGATATGACACAAAGAGACACGCAGGCATTTTAAGATGCAAAAATATGAAGTAAAATAAAAAAGCATAACATAAATAAAAACACTGTCCCTGTTAAATACATCAATAAATACAATTTTAAAAATCTGGACAAATACTAAAAACAGAAGACTTCTAATTTGTGTAATAAAACAGATCTTTTCATGGTTTTTTACAGTTTTACTACAAAAAAAATGATTTTATTACTGAACAAACTGATGTTGATCTATAGGTGTTTTTTGTCCCCTTTATAGCAACTAAAGGTCAAAGGTCACAGACTCTTATTAATGACCACCTGGACTCAGAACTGTGTTCATCAATCGGAGCAGATAATAAATAATAAATCGTTCACTTTTCA
>NW_024666497.1:0-1979 GCF_008729295.1 Plectropomus leopardus | reverse complement strand
TTCAGTAAACAAATTTGACTGTGCTTTATATCTGTATTCTGCTGGTTGCAAACTCGTCAATCGTATTTGTATATTCCTAAACATGTCAACAAAACACGACTTGCACATCTCCTAAATTTAAATCTAAATCTTCTTGTCCATGATCAAGTTAGATCAGACTAACCTGGTTTGCAGAGAACAAGGTAATTTAATCATTATATTAAGGTTCCAACAAATTCACAAAATTTAGTAAATAGAGCTATAGTTTCAAGTAAATGTAACAATTAGATATAAAGTAAACATAAATTTAGGTTATATTTACTTTCTTTTTTCAAGGCAATCAGTTCCTGAGCCAATTTTACTTGTCATGTTTTGCAGTGTGACAACAACTCCTAAAAGTTCTTGCTACCTGAATTTGTACCCAGACACCTTGCACTGGTGAAAGGGGGAGCACGTAGTCATCAATAATGGAGCGTATGGGACATATCCACAGGGGTTTGTAGCCTTATTGATACCAGTTCCTCGCCACCCCCAGTTGTTCCCTGTGCATAAACAGCAGGGGTGGAGGCATGGAGAGAACAGAGGGAGAAGCCTGACAGAGCTGAAGTAGCAGGAGTCTGGCCTAACACACGCGCAATCAGTGTACAAGCAAATACACACACATACTTCAGAAACATGCACACACAGACTCAAATCTTCATCTGTCTTGGTGTTTCTCATTCTCACTATGATTGATGAATAAGCTGCCACCCCCTGGATAGTTCGACATAAGGAGCGTTGTGTGATGTGTGTACAAATATGTAAGGATAAACGGATGGGGGCTGGATGGCTGGATGACTGGACATGGAGGTCCTGCAGGAGTTTTACTGAAAATTCAATTAAGCAAGGGTATGTAAGATAAATAGACCAGTCGCAATTGGAAAGTAAAGTGGTGCAGTCAATGCAGCAGACGTGTAGATGCACATGATATCTGTGTTTTTATATTAACTATAATAAACTGTATATGCATCTATTTTAAAACATAAATGGACAAAAAGAAGTTACCAACGTTTCCAGTCACTCATATGCCATCACTATCTCAGGACTTCATTGGCAACTTACAAAGAACCTGATCATAAAATAGAATACATATAATTTTCATTTATTCTTCCTGCAGATAAACAATCATGTAGATCCCCACCAGACAGTGCTGTGAAACATCAGCGGAAGTCCAGATAAACACATGAGACAGTTTAATAAGACACTTTAATAATGTCCTGCCACAGCACGAATGGCAATCTAGTGAAGTCAGAGAGTTAACTTTGTATCAGAAGTTGGACGACTAAATGGAACAGTGTTGAATACTTTGCCCATTGCGTGACTGGCCTCCCTGAACACCTTTGCCTACAGTAAATTATGGAGCAGATCTAACCAGTCCTGTAAAACTATTCTTTATTGTACATTATTCATCTCTCGTAAATACATAATGGCCTCCGCTATACAGACATGTGTACACGAGACACACACACATATATATTTATATACCGTAATGATAACCTCCAGCATCA
The DNA here is from genome assembly GCF_008729295.1 of Plectropomus leopardus. NCBI lineage: Eukaryota > Metazoa > Chordata > Actinopteri > Perciformes > Serranidae > Plectropomus > Plectropomus leopardus. Next base: position 453 of record NW_024666497.1, on the reverse strand, counting down.
TGCTCAGTTCAGTTCTCACAGGGAGCTTCCCACTTCAACTGCATAATCTTATGCTCTTAAAAAGTCAATATATAAAGATACACACATATATTTGAGCCCCGGATTCTTTAAGGGATCTACACCTATTTTCACCATTCATACATTATCCCTACCCACCAAGCAAAACATTATAGAAAAGATATTGAAAAGACAACTTTGCAGGAGTCTCAACAACACTAAGATTTTATCAAATTAGCAATATAAGGTTCTATCTGACATTAATATAAAAATAGAGTTATTCATATATTCTTAGTTATATAAGTGTTATATAAGTTATATGCATTTTTGGACTTTTTGATTTAGAAAAAAGTTCATGTCATTTTTGCTACTGGAATGGAAAAAACATGGAACCCTATAATTTTAAGGAGGCAATTTAGTTGAAAAGTAAAAGGGTTGTTTCAGGTTGTTGAATAT
>NW_024666496.1:0-408 GCF_008729295.1 Plectropomus leopardus | reverse complement strand
TTGCTAAGTTTTCAAAGGTCACATAGCTTGTGAAAGAGACACAAAGAGACACGCAGGCATTTTAAGATGCAAAAATATGAAGTAAAATAAAAAAGCATAACATAAATAAAAACACTGTCCCTGTTAAATACATCAATAAATACAATTTTAAAAATCTGGACAAATACTAAAAACAGATGACTTCTAATTTGTGTAAGATAACAGATCTTTTCATGGGTTTTTACAGTTTTACTACAAAAAAAAAATGATTTTATTACTGAACAAACTGATGTTGATCTATAGGTGTTTTTTGTCCCCTTTATAGCAACTAAAGGTCAAAGGTCACAGACTCTTATTAATGACCACCTGGACTCAGAACTGCGTTCATCAATCGGAGCAGATAATAAATAATAAATCGTTCACTTTTCA
>NW_024666495.1:0-460 GCF_008729295.1 Plectropomus leopardus | reverse complement strand
TCAGTGTTCAGTGTTCAGTGGTCACTGGTCAGTGGTCAGTGGTCAGTGTTCAGTGTTCAGTGGTCACTGGTCAGTGTTCAGTGGTCACTGGTCAGTGGTCAGTGGTCAGTGGTCAGTGTTCAGTGTTCAGTGTTCAGTGGTCAGTGGTCACTGGTCAGTGGTCAGTGGTCAGTGGTCAGTGTTCAGTGGTCACTGGTCAGTGGTCAGTGGTCAGTGTTCAGTGGTCAGTGGTCAGTGGTCAGTGGTCAGTGTTCAGTGTTCAGTGGTCACTGGTCAGTGTTCAGTGGTCACTGGTCAGTGGTCAGTGGTCAGTGTTCAGTGTTCAGTGGTCACTGGTCAGTGTTCAGTGGTCACTGGTCACTGGTCAGTGGTCAGTGTTCAGTGGTCACTGGTCAGTGGTCAGTGGTCAGTGTTCAGTGGTCAGTGGGTGTTTGGTGTTTGCAGGCCTACCTGCAGGGGG
>NW_024666494.1:0-404 GCF_008729295.1 Plectropomus leopardus | reverse complement strand
CCCAGAATCCTGCACCTGTGCAATACCGCATCTGTCCGGCCACCATACGACCAATTATTTCCACAACCCGACCCGTCGACCTGAGACCTGCACCCGAACATGAAACCCCATTATAAACCTGCTGTTAAAGCAGCATGTTTAGTGATTATTTTAGGGCATTTCATACACGTGAAACTAGGATACATTTTTTAAAAAAAAGTAACTTGATTTCTTTCAAAAACATGAGTAGAGGGCAATGAGGAACAGCCCAAAAAATTGCAAAAAATCAGTGAAATGTTACAAGAAAACCAACTGAAAATAAGCATTAAAAGAAAGAAAAACAAAGGAAAGACCTGAAGAAAGTGCAAAAAAATTAACCTTTTTTTCTTTCTGTAACACAATTTTAAATATTTAATTATAAGAAT
>NW_024666493.1:0-250 GCF_008729295.1 Plectropomus leopardus | reverse complement strand
CTTTCTGGCTCTTTAAAACTGAAGGTACGGGCTTGTTGACAGAAAAATGTCAGGAGAGAAGAGAACAACAGCTCTCACATATTCAAAAGACAAAGAAGACAAAACAAAATCACAGCTCTAATTGGTGCATCTGATCGGCTTACCTATGGCAACAGCAGCCAAGGCTCATGGGTATTGTTGTTTCAACCCTTCGAAAGCTACGCAAATTTGCTTGATTTATTTAAAAAAAACATGGAAAGAAGTTACAAGA
>NW_024666492.1:0-219 GCF_008729295.1 Plectropomus leopardus | reverse complement strand
AAAAGAAATTTGGTTTCGTTTCGACGCGAAACGTCTTTTAATGACAGTCCGCACGGAAATTTGATTGTTTGGGTTCCTGCTTCGAAAATGATTCCCTCCAGAAACGAGTCCAACATGAACGTTCCGGAAGCAAAGTTAGCCATGATCAAGGAAAATTTAAAATAAAATATAAATTTTGAAAAAGAAGTATATTTCCCTTAACAAGAAAATATAAATTGA
>NW_024666491.1:0-810 GCF_008729295.1 Plectropomus leopardus | reverse complement strand
GTATAGTGTCTATTAAAACTGATTAAAATGTATAAATAGCAAATAAATAAACAGGTAAAATTCAATTAAAAGCCAAACTAGAAAGGCAGGTCTTGAGTTTTCTTAAAAAAAAAAACGGGAAGTTAGTCTTTCTAACAGTATATCATTTCTAGCAAGCCTTTGTCACTCCTTCCTGTCTCTGTCCTTCTCAAGAGACATATTTTTGCTGTCAGCTGTGCACTCTGGGATTTAATGAAACGCCGGCCTTCACTGAAGCGTAACACCTGCGGTAGAAGCACTCTCAGTTCTCGGCCCCAGTGTTCGCTGGGTAAGGTCTCGAGGATTTATTTGTTAAGCTCATCACTTTCACTTCCTCTGGGTGGAAATAAAAACAGATGAAAAAATCAACAGTTAGGTAAATTAAGAGTTTTACATGAATGGCATAATGGAAAAAACCTGTTGCTCGTGCTAACCTTTTAAAACCTGGGCATAAACATGGGTGGAAGGCAGTTAGCAAATTGGGAAGAAATGACAGAAATTAGGGAGATATTTGTAAAAAATAATAGAAAATTATTTAAAAATTAGAAACAAACAAAATTCCAATCAAATAAACAAAATGGGAAGTTAAATGATAATAATAAAAAAAGGAATGACGTGAAAAAAGTCTTAAAAACTATTATAGTTCTGTAGTTCAGCTCTCACTAAATTGTTTTTCCTAGCTTTAAAAAAATAATTTTCTCAATCTATTAATTTCTTGCAAATTAGGTGGAAATTAGTAAAAGGTCATTTCAAATTATTTGAAAATTAGGAACAAACAAAATGGGAAATTAA
>NW_024666490.1:0-452 GCF_008729295.1 Plectropomus leopardus | reverse complement strand
ATTATTATAATTATTATTATTGTTATTGTTGTTGTTATCATTATTATTATAATCGTCACATTTGACACATTGTGCGGAGCTTAAGAACATTATTAAAGAAAGAGTCAGGAACGACAGATCTCGGTGGTTCATTGTTTATTTTCGGTGTTTTCTGCTTCAGACAAGCTGGACTTTAAGCGCAGGAGGACGGAGCGGATTCGGCGAGAGCGGATCGACTCGTCTTTAACCAGCGACATGGAAAACAAGAGGAGACCTCGGGCCAACAGCCAATCAGATCCCATCCGCAGGGGGCGGGGCCGACCGAAAACTGTGGGGCTGAAGAAACAGGAAGAGGACAAAGGTAAAAATAAACAAATCAATAAATAAGTGACTGTTTTCAGTTTCGTGCTGTCGGTCCGTAAAGGCAGAGTTCAGATCTTTTAACGTGAAGCTGTGTGAGATATTTATGTTAC
>NW_024666489.1:0-237 GCF_008729295.1 Plectropomus leopardus | reverse complement strand
TGTGTATTTTTGTGTTTTTAAAATTACAAAAATATGTATTAAGTCTTTGATGAATTACGAGACAACGGGCCCCCGAGCACAGACATCTACAAAATAAAATAAAAAACGACAGCCAGACTGAGGAGACACGAAACAGAGCTGCCTCTTTTACTGAATTTAACAAGTAATTAAACACCCCAAACCGCTTATTCTTCATTAAAAAACAGTATTTGTGGGCATCAAGCGGGTCAAGCTCCT
>NW_024666488.1:0-336 GCF_008729295.1 Plectropomus leopardus | reverse complement strand
GTTGGGTTTTGGGGGGAGGACAGGTAGGTAGATAAATAGGCCGGACGCCGCTGCCCATCACAAGAGCTCATACTGCCGTAGGTGCATCCTCTGAATGATGTCACGACAGTCATTGAAGACACGGCGGATGTTTTCTGTGTCAACTGCGCAGGTGAAGTGGGGGTAACAGTAATGTCGTCCGTCCCCACTGGCTGTGCTGATCCTCTGAAAAACACAAATGTACAGACATGTTAGTGCTGGAGAGTTTTTGTCTGACAGCAGATATAAACAGTAAGTTCTGGGTTGCACTGATCACCTGCGAGCCTTTGTTCTGTTATTATACATATTTGTTTTTTT
>NW_024666487.1:0-545 GCF_008729295.1 Plectropomus leopardus | reverse complement strand
TCCTCATTTCTGTTCTGATGCATTTTTTATCTTCAATTAATCCACATCTTCTGCCACAATTTTCATCCAAACAAAGCAAGTTCACTTAAACCAGTTAAATGTATTTTTCTTGCTGCAGTGGAACTGTTTTTTTACTTGAATGATGATTTTTATCATTATTATTATCGTTATTTCCGTGTTTTTCTGTCTTTTTCTTTTCTTTTCTAAGCTATGGACCGTTCTGCGTGTCTGAAATAAAGTTTGAATTGTTGAATTGAACTGAACTGAAATCCATTTCATTTTATATCAACATGAAGCCAAACATTTGGGAAAGTTTGTGACCTACATTACAACAAAGTGCATGAGCCTTGAATGCACTGTGTTGGTTTGAAGGGTGTAGTTTTTAACATTTCAGGGGACACGAGAAACGGGGGTCTTGGGGTCCTCCTGAAGGCCGCACTTTCATCTTTTATGCACCAGTTTAATAGACTTATTTATTTTTTGATAAATTTGGAAAAAGTGTCTAAGGAACAAAAGGCAAAAAAAAAGGTTAAAATTGTCAGCAC
>NW_024666486.1:0-1241 GCF_008729295.1 Plectropomus leopardus | reverse complement strand
TAAAGAAACAATCCTTTTGGCTTCTGTCTGCTCACATTTGACGATGGATTATCCTAATTATTAAATGTATGATTTTTTAAATATATTTTTCCAAGTCATTTTTCTAATGAAACTCTCTTTTTTGTTTTAACTTGTAAAAAAGCATCAGAGAAAAGAGGAAGGTGGCATCCAGGAAAAGCCATCGTCAAATGTGAGCAGACAGAAGCCAAAAGGATTGTTTCTTTAGTTTTTCCTTTTGTAAATAGATTGTTGATTTGTGTTGTGTTCGTCTGTCTGTATTGGATCTGCTCTAGAACTGTAGTGTTTGGGAGGATTAATGTCACGGACAATCCCTCAAACTCATTTTCTTTCTCACTGTGGAGCTCTGTGGGGAATTACAGTTTCAGGATGAGAGAGAGAGAGATGTTGCATTCTCTGCTGCCATTAGTGATAAAGTGAAATCTGGGTTCATTGTGTCCCTTTTTGAAGACTTGTTTGAATCTGAAAAGATACGCTTGTCCTCACTTGTTCCAAAACAACTGCTGTGCCCTGCTTATGTTTTCATTGAAAGGGGGGATAGCATAACCTTGTGGATTGCTGCCCTGTTTTAAATCACTCACTCCTCACATTTTTATTGTTGTTTAACATGTTGGAAGTCAGCGCCAGTTTGGGTGTTTTCTGCCAGGCGAGCTGTAATAGGGGGAAGAAGCTTGACGGGAGTCAGTTTATCACGAGCACAGAGAGCACAACAGATAGATTCCCCCTGTCTCCTCCCCTTCAGCACAGATAGACTCAGAGCACGGGCACTCAGCCAACACTATCAATCTATCCGCTCCTACCCCCAGCCTCTAACTCTTATTGGAGGACAGCTTCCAAAGGGGCAAGGAAGCATGAATCATAGCCCGGCTATGAGAAGCTGTTATGCCTCTAAATACACGTGTTGTGGCTCAAAATGACTCAGTTGCTTCGCCTTTAATGACAAGTGGCTGTCACAAACCCTGCTACAAAAGTTGGAGCATTTAGGAGGGGGGCTGTTCAGAGAGAGGGATTGTTGGTCTTGGCCTAGTTTTCTTGTCTGATCAGAAACCTGTGCACCTCTGCCCTTCCCCCACCCAAACCTAAGCCTCTACTATTACAGGCTGTGAGGGGCTCAGTGTGGAACGAGGTGAGCAGCTTGCCTCACCGCCGAGCTCTGTGTGCGTTATGTGTGCTGCTTATACTGTATGTTTACCGGCTTATCATTGTGTGTGTGATATAACCTG
>NW_024666485.1:0-226 GCF_008729295.1 Plectropomus leopardus | reverse complement strand
AAACATGGTCTTTGATGATTTTTTTTAAATAACAAAGAACAAAACCCTCAAAGGATTTGCATTTCTATTAAAGCTGGTGTAGCAAAACTGAACCTGAAAGTAAGCCAAATTTCTAGAAACTGCCATACAGCTAAAGTAATTAAGTAAAACATTTACATTTACATTTACATTATGTACACACAAAACTGTCCATATACAGAGAAAGAAAAATTAAGAGGAAAATAAA
>NW_024666484.1:0-349 GCF_008729295.1 Plectropomus leopardus | reverse complement strand
AAAATTACTTTCACATAAAAGCAGCAAATCAACAGACAATATTTTAACAATCGACTCAAACAGTTTCTTGATTATCAGATTTTGTTGCCGGTTAAACCTTTAAAAGCCGTTTCCAGCCGGTTCGTTTTCTGCGTTAAGACGCCTTTCACGAGCGATTTAACTCTTTCAAACCTGAGCAATTATTGAAAAATTATCAAAAACGAGGCAAAAAGTCCAAAAAAATTTTTTTAGAGTACGTTACAAAGGGTTCATTCTCCATCGGGCGATTGATTGTTTTAGCTCTGCTTGTAACACAAGTGAGAAAAAAAAGCTCCATATGGAAGTTTAAGTTTCTGAATTTTACATCAAA
>NW_024666483.1:0-248 GCF_008729295.1 Plectropomus leopardus | reverse complement strand
AGGTAAGTTTCGTCTCTACAGAATCACACACTTACAGGTGTTTTCTTACATTACATAGGTGTGCTCAGACTATTTGATGTTAAAAAAACCAAACTGGTTATGCAGATTCACAAGTGTAGCCTACAGCCGAGGACGCCTCATTAGTTCAGTTTAGAAAGTCAAACAATAACTCAAACTAACGGATCAGAGGCAACAGTAGACCAGCAACTGTGTGTTCTGAGAGGTAAAATTAGAATCTGTCAAAGGAG
>NW_024666482.1:0-400 GCF_008729295.1 Plectropomus leopardus | reverse complement strand
AAAACACATATTTTTAACTAAATTAAGTGTTTTTACCGGTTTACATCCATTCAGTTTTATTTTGTAAAGGAAGAAGCCCCTTCCAGATCATTTGGATCCCGAAAAAACATCCTGAACATCTAGATCTTAATTTATCAGAGAAAAAAGATGAGCACACGTTAGCAGGTGCCAGGCTAGCGTCTGCAAAAAGCCAAACATTTGTAATGTGAAACTGCTTTTTTTCAGTGTTTAGACCAGTTTTAATTACCTGGTCCATTTGTTTTGGAAAGTAGGAGACCTCTGGATAATTTGGCTCAAAGTAAAAATCTCCTGAACAATGACCACTGAAGGAATCCTACACAGCTGATCACGTCACATTAATGGAAGAGAGGAGCTGTTTGTAGCAGTTTGTTATTAAAAG
>NW_024666481.1:0-367 GCF_008729295.1 Plectropomus leopardus | reverse complement strand
AACTTGGTGAGAAATTAGTTGATTTAGAAAATTATTTTATTATTATTATTTTAAGACAATGAGCAACTTGGTAAAAAAAATGTTCCTGAATTTGCAAGAACTTCGTAGATTTAGAAAATTCTTTTTCAAAAACTCAGCAAAATGCACAGGGAAAAAAGCTTAAGAAAAACTTCGTAATGATCATAATTTTAAATTAGGTTGCAAATTATATTTTGAAGCACTTTTTCCTCGTCATTTCTTTACTTTGTTTTTAGTTTTTATGTTACTTCTTTTACATGTGTGCATTTTTTTGTTTAGTTTTTTTAGGTAATTTTTTTAATGTTTTGGCTCATTTCTTTTTTATGTATTTTTGGCAGAAAAAGTCAGT
>NW_024666480.1:0-370 GCF_008729295.1 Plectropomus leopardus | reverse complement strand
ACATCGACTTTTCCCGCCATGTTTATGCATTTATGACGTCTATTCTGCAACTCACGTTATAACGTAACGTTATCAGTGTTAGTATAATCGCCTGGCATGTTTAGTAGTTAAAATTTTGTTTGCTTGCTACAGCTAACAGAGCCATATACTAAAATGTGCAACTACTAAAAGTAAGTCAGAGCTACTAGGAACAAAATATCAAATTTTTTTTACTGTCAGCTGTCGACACTTTACGTGCACGCAAATGACAACTCAGCAACTCGGGTATCATCGACATTTTTCAATTTCCCACTCGTAATTACGACTTTGGAGGGCCGTTCGAATGCTCGCAACTCGTAAATATGGTAAACAGAATTTTTCGAAGTAGCAC
>NW_024666479.1:0-231 GCF_008729295.1 Plectropomus leopardus | reverse complement strand
TCATTCATTATTTGTATTTATTTTTTATCATTTATTTTTTCATTACTTATTTATTTTGTTATTTTTATTTATTCATGTATTTATTCACACCATGAAAAACTGTAACAGAAAACAGCTCAAAAACAAGACAGAAAAAAAAAAAAATCAGGGTGCCCGAGAGGTTAGAAACCCCGATGGGCTTATCGAAATACCTCACCGAGGGTTATACAGCAAATCACAAGTAATGAAGTA
>NW_024666478.1:0-212 GCF_008729295.1 Plectropomus leopardus | reverse complement strand
CGTGTTCAGTGAGCGTACAATGAACTGGAATCAAATGCAACTGCTCACTAAGTGATTATTTGAGGAGCTTCATAAGATAAGGAAAAAAAAAAGAATTCATATCCACTGACAGAGATGAAGTCTTATAACTCCACCTTGTGGAGAGAAGACAGTAGGCCCTATAACACTCATGGAGTACTTATGAAGGACTCTTACACTGTAGTAAAACAGAT
>NW_024666477.1:0-564 GCF_008729295.1 Plectropomus leopardus | reverse complement strand
AAGAGAGAGGAGGATTAAGCCTGTCAGACGACTAAAAGGGTATAACACCCACATATCATGGACTTCCTGTTTAGATGACAAGACAACTCTGAAGGGACTTTTCGGAGACAAGCCTTCAGGGGGTGGACAAAATAACAAGAACACGCAGTGTAACACAAAGTGTGTCTATGAATACAAATCACGTTATGTTATTTGTTTTTAAGCGAGCAGAGATTTACATCTGTTCCTAAAAATAATTTCATACTTCTTATTTTCATTATTTTTTTAGTTTGTTCTTAATATACCAAGATAACCTGCAGCAGTGGTGGGATGTAACGAGTACATTTACTCAAGTACTATACTCAGGCAAATTTTTTTATATATTATATGCTATTAACATAAAACAAAAAAATAAATAAGTAAATAAAAGAAAATAAAAAATCAAGTTCTGCCAATATATCCCCTAAATCCTGCACACTGGACCTTTAAGTGACATTTTGAACTCAGTACTTTTATTTGCCTCAAAGTATTTGTACACTGTATTGTTGCTTCTTTTATTTAACGCTTTGAAACCTGAGCAAACTG
>NW_024666476.1:0-248 GCF_008729295.1 Plectropomus leopardus | reverse complement strand
GTTATGATGTGCAATACTGGGTCATGAGAAGATTATAATGAATCCTCAGGAAAACTAAAAAAAAACTTGTGAAATCTGTTGGGGATGCTTGTGTTTTCACTGTATTAAAACATCCATTTGCTATGTTTGTTTTTAGCTCACAGATGTAGGTCTGACTTGCTGGATGGGGGGAAAAAGTGGGAAAAAGATCTTACAACCACAGTGTGAGGAGCCGTCTAATTTGTTTCAGAGCATCAGCAGCTCTAATA
>NW_024666475.1:0-1188 GCF_008729295.1 Plectropomus leopardus | reverse complement strand
CTGACCTTTGGCGCCAATGTGAGGCGCTTTGAATCCAATTATCATTATTATCATTATTTCTTTAGAGTAGCAGCACCTTTAAAGCTCACTGATAAATTCAATTCTATTTTTATTTATTTATTTTTTATCTGTACAAAAACTGCCACGTATTGTTTTTCACGTTTTGTTTTTAAAGCCAGTTTTCGGCGTTTTGTGAGGACAGACCATGGATGTTTTAAAGGGAGGGACAGACTCACCGAGGAGCTCGGAGACGACGACCTCTGACCTTTGGCCGTCACGAGAGGAGCATCGAATCCCAGCGACGGTTTCCCTGAAAGCCCAGAAACCAACAGTGAGTTCATGTTTTCTGTCAGAAACCGTTAAAGCGAGAACGCAGGACAGACGTGACTCACGTTCGCCGGCGCTGCAGGACAGCAGCTTCGCCAGGCAGCTGGTTGGCGTGGGCGCAGTGGACAAGGAGGCCGCGGAGGGGCCGACTGTCCTCGCTCCCCCCGTCTTCTGCTTGTGCTTCCCTCTGACCCCCGTTACAGCCACCTGCTCCGGGACGGAGAAGCAGTGGGCGGCGGTGACGGAGGGCAGCGCCGCGTGGACCGGGACGGCCGGGTAGCTGATGGAGCCGCAGGGAGTCAGGGGGAACGCGTCCCCCGTGTGAGGGTAGCTGTGAGCCTGCTGCACGGACCCCTGGGCCCCCGCTGTGGAGGCGGTGTGAGTGATGACGGTGGGGGTCACGGGGGTCGATGTGTAGTAACCCAACTTGTGGCACGGGTAGAAAAAAGGGATGCTGGAGGACGCCAGCTGCTCGATGCTGCTGGTGAACGCCACAGAGACCGGAGGATCGGCGTACGACTGGTGTCCGTAAGGCATGGCGCCTGATATGGTGCTGGACGTGTGGTAGTCTCCGCAGGCCTGTGCCGGCCGGCTCGGGTCCGGCCTGCTGCTGGAGGACGAGGGCTGAGGCAGAGCGTCCGACGACAGACTGGGCTGGAAAACAAAATCGTAATTCACTGATTAAACGCTGCAAAAGATCTTCAGATACTTCACAGCCCTAAAATCTGTACAACTTCAGCTAAAAGATTACACGTCAATTAACTACATAATTGATAAGAATAATGAAATTGTGTCTTTAAAAAATATACAAGAATCTGATTTGCTTTTTTTAGATTTAAAAAAATAAAAAAATAAAAAAAA
>NW_024666474.1:0-355 GCF_008729295.1 Plectropomus leopardus | reverse complement strand
CTTTTTTGTATCTTTTTTTAAATATATTTTTTACTTTTATATTTTTATTGTCTGAGGTGATTTTTTCAGATTTCTATTTTAGTACATTGGATTTTGCAGTTTTTACAATGCATTATTTTAGGAAAATGGTTTTTTTTTCGTTATAAATGGATGCATTTAACATATTCTACAGTCTATAATGTACAATTTTTGAAAAAAGGTATTTTTTTAGAGCGACTGTGAAAAGACTTTGGCTTGTTGGTGGAAGATCATCTGATATCAGAGGCGTGATCGTCTCCAGACAAACTCACGTCTCTGAAAATAATCTTAAAGTAGCGACGGACAGATGAGAGTGTGAGGTGGGGTCGGGCTGCTC
>NW_024666473.1:0-412 GCF_008729295.1 Plectropomus leopardus | reverse complement strand
GTGTGTGTGTGTGTGTGTGTGTAGGTTTCTGGAGTATCCTTGTGCTGTCAGTGTTAGCAGGATGTATCTGCTGTGTGCTCTCGTGGACTCTCACCTTCCTTGACTTGTACCAGCCTGGCATGGCGTTGGAAACACCTCTGACACTGGCTCACCTCAGGTAACACACCACCTTACACCTGTACGTCACACTACCTGACAGTAAACATGAGACATATCATCCAGTCAGTGTGATTTAACCTCACAAACAGGCAGCAGGTGAAGAATTCAACATGTTAAAAACAGGTGTGTGTGTGTGTGGGTTTTTTTTTCCTTTTAGAGGTGTATCTGGCCATGGTTTCCACATTGGTTATGGAGTTGCTGTCCTCAATGGCATCATGGCCATGCTCACTGTCGTCTGGAGCCTCACCTGACA
>NW_024666472.1:0-261 GCF_008729295.1 Plectropomus leopardus | reverse complement strand
GACCTGGTTTCCTCTTTGAAAACGTACAAATGTGGAGAGAGCGCGCTTGTTTCCCCTGCGCTTAAATTCCAACTGTCACATTCATGACTTTATTTCTGTTGGGAAAATGATTTTTTCCTCACATTTTAACCCTTTGAACCCAGGATGGACATCACTATTTCCTGTGTTATTATTTAAACCTTTGAAATCTGAGCAAGTTTGTTTCACATCTTTTGAAAAAAAGGGAAAAAAGGATTTGGAATTTCTTTTTTTTTTTTAAAC
>NW_024666471.1:0-218 GCF_008729295.1 Plectropomus leopardus | reverse complement strand
AAGTCAGAATAATGAAATACTGGCAAAAGATTGACTTTCTGTATCAAATATGTGTTATACAAAGTCACAATTTTCAGATAGTCACAATAATATGTCAAATTTTTTACTCATTTAGTCAAAATTTTGACATAATTTGCATCTTGAGATAGAAAGTCAACTTGACTAAATCAACATCATGTGATACATGGAAAAATTATGATACAAAGTCCAAATGAAAC
>NW_024666470.1:0-233 GCF_008729295.1 Plectropomus leopardus | reverse complement strand
GACACCTGGACTCTGGACCTGGTTTTTATCCTGAAGCAGGTTTTTACGGTTGGCGTTTAAATCGATCTGAACTTTGAGAAACTCAGGGATCCATCAGGGATCAGAACTGAAGAAAAACCTGCAGAGAACTGAGCTGTTTTCTTGTTTCATCCTCAACTTTATTTAAGAATGAGCGGCAACGACACAACGAGCAACCACAAAACCCAGAGAGGTTTTAAGTCTCTGAGCTGTTT
>NW_024666469.1:0-556 GCF_008729295.1 Plectropomus leopardus | reverse complement strand
TGCACTGTAAGGATGGCGCTGGTTAATGGGTTGGGAGAGAGGGAAAGATGTGTGGTTGGTAGGTGAAACAATAAAATAAGAGTGTATAATACAAAACGTCATTAAACATATATAAAAATATATATATGTAGCAGAGTACATTATTTTACGTTGGGGATTTTTTATGTGTGTTTTTTTACCTCTCTCCCCTACATTTGTAGGGAGAAATTGGAGGAGGCAGATAATTTTCCTTTTTTTAACTGCCTCAGTGTTGTGTCTATTTTCTTACTGAAAAAAGTTTTAAATAAAATATCTTTTAAAAAACAAATATAGAAATAATAATCCCTTGAGAGCCAAATACAAATACAAATCTACTATATATGGGAGGGGCACAAAGGGCACATCCCCTTCAATATTTATAATGTGCATTTGCCACCCCCACTAAAAACACATAAGTAGCAGAGGACTTTTATTCTGACAAAATTAGATACATCAACTTTAGACACTGATGCAGAAAAGGCACACAGTGATGCATAAAACTTCAACACTACCTACCTACTACACTACCTCATTTCAT
>NW_024666468.1:0-429 GCF_008729295.1 Plectropomus leopardus | reverse complement strand
TTCATGCCAAGATGCTCATTGACTTTCCCCCCATGTTTTCTAAAGAAAGGAAGCCAATTTACTCAGGGCTCATGGCTTTAAATACTTCAGAGGGCGTCTGAACGCAGCACAAAAAAGTGATCCAAGTAATGTAATATTTATTATTTAATGACATATTTCAGTTAATTATCTTGGCATATTAACATTTGCATGAAAGTAGTGCTAAACACAAAGTAAAGCTGAGGCTGATTCAGTGTGATTCTCTAACAATATGCGATCATAAACCAAAGAAATGTTACAATGAAAAGTGAGATAATCACAAAGCTCACAAAGCTCCATAAATGTCTGCAAAATCAAAATCAATCATCTAATAGCTGTTAAGATATTTCAGCCTGGACTGACCAACAGATAAACATTGCCATCCACAGAGTCACACCACCAACACGGCTA
>NW_024666467.1:0-220 GCF_008729295.1 Plectropomus leopardus | reverse complement strand
AATATCCAGTACAGCAGCTCATTATGGTCTTATATTTAGTTTAAGGTTGAGCGTGTAAGCAGAGGTCTCTTCCTGTTCCAAAAACAAATGACACAGTGATTTAACCCTTTGAAACCTGAGAAAATTCAAAAACATGAGTAGAGAATGGCATGCAACAAAAGAAGAAATGACCCAAAATTTAGCCAGAAATTAGTAAAAAGTACTAGAAAATTACTGGAAA
>NW_024666466.1:0-416 GCF_008729295.1 Plectropomus leopardus | reverse complement strand
CGGAGAGAGACAGGAGACACGAAGACAAAAACACAGAGGACAGATGAGGACAAGCACAGAGAGAGGAGACACGAAGACAAAAACACAGAGGACAGATGAGGACAAGCACAGAGAGAGGAGACACGAAGACAAAAACACAGAGGACAGATGAAGACAAGCACAGAGAAAGAGACGAAGACAAAACACAGAGGACAGATGAAGACAAGCACAGAGACAGGAGACACGAAGACAAAAACACAGAGGACAGATGAGGACAAGCACAGAGACAGGAGACACGAAGACAAAAACACAGAGGACAGATGAGGACAAGCACAGAGACAGGAGACACGAAGACAAAAACACAGAGGACAGATGAGGACAAATGTAGAGAGAGGACAGATGAAGACAAAAACACAGAGGACAGATGAAGACAAGCA
>NW_024666465.1:0-247 GCF_008729295.1 Plectropomus leopardus | reverse complement strand
CCTGAGCGTACCTAAACATACCTGAACATACCTGAACACACCTGAGCGTACCTGAACACACCTGAGCATAACTGAACACACCTGAGCGTACCTGAACACACCTGAATATAACTGAACACACCTGAGCATAACTGAACACACCTGACCATACCTGAACACACCTGAGCATACCTGAACACACCTGAGCATAACTGAACACACCTGAGCGTACCTGAACACACCTGAGCATAACTGAACACACCTGAGC
>NW_024666464.1:0-1216 GCF_008729295.1 Plectropomus leopardus | reverse complement strand
TTCTCTATTGTGTTTAACAAAAGTTTTTTATTAATTAAAAGAAAGGTGCTGCATTCAGATGTTTTATTTATTTATTTTTAAAAGTATTTGGTATTTATCCTTTTAAAAAAATGAGAAAAAATGCAATGAGCAACCTGGCAAGAAATGTTCTGCAAATTGCAATAAATATATAGATTTTTTGTTTTAGAAAAAAAAAATCTAACCGAATTATGTATTGAATTATTTTTTTATGACAACTTATACTGTTTTTAAGCAGTAATGTCAAGTCATTTCCTTGTTTTGGCTCAGTGTTTTTGTTTGTTTTAACTTCCCTGGTTTTGTTGTTGTTTTCTGTGTTTGTTGTTTGTTTGTTTGTTTGTTTGTTTTGGTTAGTTGGTTTATAAACTCCCTCTTGTGTCTCTCCCTCCTCTTTCGTCCTTTCCCAGGTTCATCAACGCGAGGCGGCGGATCGTTCAGCCCATGATCGACCAGTCAAACAGAGCAGGTAAGTTTTATATTTTTAATATTTAGGCTGCATTAACATTTGAATTATTTAAGAGCTCGCTGTTTCTCATACAGACGAACTGAGCTCTCAACAAAATGTAAACTGAACTGTGGAAATGACGTCGTATAAAAAGCAAGAAAGTCCACAGATGAAGAGGTGGTGAGTCAAACACAGGACTTTCACCCTGCAGACCACTGTCTGTGTCCTGTGTGAAACCAAAGTATTTTTCCGAAAAGAAATGTGAAGTAGTTTCGTTGCAGAAACGTGAAGGTTTTGTTTTGTTTTTTGTTCAGTACTTTTGTTGCAGGAAGGTGAAGTCGTTCTTTGCAGAAATGTAAAGTAGTTTTCTTGGAGACATTAAGATGTTTTTTTTTGTTTTGCAGATACATTACAGATACATACATACAAGTACTTTAGTTGCAGAAATGTGAAGTACTCTTGTTTCAGAAACATAGTTTGTTTTTTTAATTTTATTTATTTATTTTTTGCAGAAAGGTGAAGTAGCTTTGCTGTAGAAACGTGAAATAATTTTGGTGAGGAAACCTTTGTATTTTTAAAAGGACACTTAGAAAAAATGGAAATTGACTCGCCATCCCTGAGCGTCCAAAACTGACCCTCGAGGTGAAGCTGCAGGAGTCACAGTTTGAAGCAGAGGGACTCTCAAAGAGCTGCCGATGTTGTGAGTTTGTTGTTTTTGAGTCGTGTCTCCGCCTCACTTGAGTGGCGAGCTTC
>NW_024666463.1:0-545 GCF_008729295.1 Plectropomus leopardus | reverse complement strand
TTATTATTATTATTATTATTATTAATAAAAGGAGTAAGCTCAGTCAACTATTAGAACAAGTAATTAAAATATAGAAGTGTCAAAAAAGGAGTGATTACAGTCATTTCCAAACATAAAAAGAATTGTGCGTGTTAATTATGTTGACTGCACATGAAACAAAGTAAATTTATATTTATGGTTTTACATTTTCCTATGACCCCTAACCTCAAATATATTTTTGAGAAATAGACTTAACTTTGACACTTCTTGAAGTGTGACTCAGAGCTCACCTGCTTGCTGTGGTTTTGCAACAAAATCAAAAGTTTATTATCGACTTTAACAAACAAAAGTGTAAATTAGCTTTAGCATTACTTTCTAAAAACAAGTGTCCACATCTGGACACAGGCCCCCCGTGTCCTGATAACACACGGTCTCACTGTCCACTTGAGTTTTACACTTTTAATGTCCATTTCTGTGATATTTTAGAGTCAAACCTTGAATTAAACCGGTGTAAGAGCAGCTAGCTAAACCGAAAAACCGAGCCACGTTCTGGGACCGAGGGACGA
>NW_024666462.1:0-253 GCF_008729295.1 Plectropomus leopardus | reverse complement strand
GATCACATTTTGGATTTGGATACCTGTGATGAGTACATTTTTGGATGATATTTGTAATGAAAAATGAAGGAATGAAAACTCTTCGATGTTAAATGTAGTGAAGTAAAGAGTACAATTAACAGCTTAAAATATTTGAACTGTTAATTTCACTAATATTTCTTCATTTGCTGTCGATCATCAGTATTAAAGCTTGACATTGGTAAATATTTCATTTATTCTTCATGTTATTTATTAAAAAGTCTGAATATTATGT
>NW_024666461.1:0-463 GCF_008729295.1 Plectropomus leopardus | reverse complement strand
CACCATTTTCTGTCAGGTGGCCAAAGGTACTTTCAGACAGTTTTTTTAAATTAAATTAAATTAAAATCACCTCTATATCATTATTTTATCAAATATTTAAAAAAAAGATTGTGTTTATCGAAAAAAATGTCAGTAAAGGATCCCCAAACCTTCTGACCGAAGTATATATATATATAAATGTCGTAAAATCCAAGAAATGTCTCAAAACCTAAAAAATATACTAAAATCCAAGAAATGTCTCAAAACCTAAAAAATATACTACAATTCAAGAAATGTCCTAAAAACCTAAAAACATCCTTAAATCTGAGAAATGTCCTACAATCCTAAAGAGACATCCTCAAATCCTAGAAACGTCCTAAAATTGCAGATATGTCCTCTCTTGGAGCCAGCCTCTAGTGGACATGAAACTGTGTTTTTTGGCACTTTTGTGTTGGAGGAGGTTGCCGCTTGACTGACACACACA
>NW_024666460.1:0-257 GCF_008729295.1 Plectropomus leopardus | reverse complement strand
AAACTTTTCCATGTGTTGTTTTTCTCTCAGTCAGTTCCTCAAAAAACGGCTTCATGCTGAAATGTGAAATGTATCGCAGGTTAACATCGACCAAAACGCTTCATTTTAATGTATTTGAAGGAACATTAACTTAATTTCTATCATCAGTTTGCAGAGAAACTGAAATATGAAGAAATGACTTCATGCAGTTAGAAGCTCTTTGTTCAATATGAAATAAAGATTATTATCAGTATTAAAAAAACTAATTGAATATAAAT
>NW_024666459.1:0-212 GCF_008729295.1 Plectropomus leopardus | reverse complement strand
GAGGGAAGGACAGACAGAGTTCTTTATTTATCGGGGGGGGGGGGCTGTTTTTTTTTTTACCTTCCCGGAAGCTACAAATATTTCTCCTTAAGTGATTCGGGGAAAATTCATGAAGTGTTCGTCCAACATGATGAGTTCAAGGACCTGACATGATGAGTTCAAGGACCTGACATGATGAGTTCAAGGACCTGACATGATGAGTTCAAGGACCT
>NW_024666458.1:0-213 GCF_008729295.1 Plectropomus leopardus | reverse complement strand
GAGGGAAGGACAGACAGAGTTCTTTATTTATCGGGGGGGGGGGGTGGGTTTTTTTTTTTACCTTCCCGGAAGCTACAAATATTTCTCCTTAAGTGATTCGGGGAAAATTCATGAAGTGTTCGTCCAACATGATGAGTTCAAGGACCTGACATGATGAGTTCAAGGACCTGACATGATGAGTTCAAGGACCTGACATGATGAGTTCAAGGACCT
>NW_024666457.1:0-213 GCF_008729295.1 Plectropomus leopardus | reverse complement strand
GGAGATAACCTTTCGAACTGTTTTACATTAGATGATGGAGTTCTGTGCCAGTGCACGATACGCCTCTTCCTACCAAATGTTTTATTTCCTCGGTGTAGTTTAAATATGTCCATTGTACTTTTGAAAATTGGTAATTTTTTGCCAAATGTTTTGACATGTTTTGGACGAAAAGCCGATAGAGTTGCAACACTACATCCAAACCACCAGCACAGT
>NW_024666456.1:0-307 GCF_008729295.1 Plectropomus leopardus | reverse complement strand
TTTTTTCTTGGTGTTTTTTGTGTCTCTGCAGAGCAGTGATCTGCAGGTGAGCTGCCAGGTAAAAGGTCAGTGAGAGGTCACAGTGTCCTGTCAAGTTAAAGAGCTTACCTCTGAGGCCACGCCCCCTCGCCGGTCACCTGACGTAGCAACATAACAGAGACAACAGTGAGGATCCGAACCACGAGATTACAAAACCAGCGATGTGAGGTCAGGCTTCACATTCCTAAAAAGAAATTAAGAATTAAATCTTTAATTATTCAAAGCTGGTTGACGGACTTTAACTGCTTCACATAACTGAGCTGTTAAC
>NW_024666455.1:0-414 GCF_008729295.1 Plectropomus leopardus | reverse complement strand
AATTAATTTAACTATTCTTTTTTGCTTTAATTACTTTGTATTTGATATTATCATTATTATTATCATTTATTTAGGGCTGAGAGGGGAAAAAGAAAACCCAAAACACTGCCACATATTTGTACTTTGTATTTGATATTTGTACAATATTGGTTCCTCATTAAAAGTTAAAAAAAAAAAAAAAACAAAATCGAGAAGTTAGAGAAAAATAAGTCAGTTTACGCCCAAACAACACCATTTTTGAGAAACTCAAGAGGAAGCATTTCCGTTTAGCCCTTAAATTTCACTTCCGCCTACTGTAAGTTTGGTAAGCGCGCGCACGTCACCGATCCCGCGAGCCAGTTTGAAAGAGCAGCTTTGTGGCCGTTTTGTCAGAGGAGCGCGAGGACGTGGATCACACACCTTTAGTTTTGTTGC
>NW_024666454.1:0-301 GCF_008729295.1 Plectropomus leopardus | reverse complement strand
TGTTCATATTTATTGTTTTTTTAATGTATTTTTTGTTCATTTTATTAAGTTGCTTTTTATTATTTAACATTGACAGTTTTTTTTTATTTGCATCTATTTATTTTTGTTTATTTACTTTTATATGTTTATTGTATGAAGTTACTTTTATTTTCAGATTCCTATCAAATTACATTGACTTTTTTACTTTTTATAATGCATTATAGAAAAAAAATTCTAAAATTGATGCATTTTGTTATCATATTCTATAATGTTGTATAATTTTTCACAAAGGTATTTCTCAGTGTGACTGTTAAAGGGTTAA
>NW_024666453.1:0-1939 GCF_008729295.1 Plectropomus leopardus | reverse complement strand
GTATTTATTTATTTATTTATTTATTTATTTTAGGACAGTGTTAATGGTTCTTGATGACAATACGTATATGATGAAATACCAATCTCTGAATGCATAGGCACTTCCCACTGATGAAAAAGAAAAGTTATTACTATTTATCTTTGTGCATAGCATATTTTATGTCCTGACTCTCAAGCAAGGTGACAAAATACAGAATATAAAAAAAACTGTCTGTCTTCCCACAGATACACCAAGTGTTTCTGCACTGATGCAGCTTTTTACGAGGACTCGTGAATGCACACTGAACACAAACTGCCGTGGCCGTCTTGCGTATGAGTGCTCGCGCATTTGTGAGACCATAATAATCTCGCGTTGCCAGACCTCCCTACTATTAGCGCCATGGCACTGCCTACTACTATCCGGATAAACGAGACTTTGGACATTACCTGCCAGTCGTTATGGCTGTGACTTTGAACCAAATTCATGGTTAAACACACATGAAAGCAAGTCTTTTTTTATTTCTTCAGCTGGGTGCAAAAAAAAACCAAACAAACCCAACAATCATCCTAAATTTAAACCAATCTGATGTAATGATCAGTTATTTCAACATAGTGAGTCTCCACCGTTGACATAGCAAATCACCAAGTTTCTAAAAAGCCTTCAATCTATATTGTGAGCATAATAAATCATCATTTTGCCATCTGATCAATCCTCATGCCGTAACTTTTTACAGTCGCTAGATGGCAGCAAAAACAAGCAGAAGAGGATCGTCCTCGCTCATTGCTCTTTGACAGAGTTTACAGGTTGATCTTTCTGTCAGACTGCATAAAACCTTTCGTCCATCATAAACCCAAACGCTTTTAGAGGAAATTGGCTTTTGGGACGTTCTGTTAGAGAGCCCCTTCTTGGTTAAGTTTAGGAAAAAGATCATGTTTGGGTTGAATGATGTGATTTTACCCAGAAAAGCCATAAAGGCAAACTTCTATAAAGTACAACCCTGACCCTGACAACACATGAGCTAAAGCATTTTATAGAAAGGGATGTTGGTTCAGCACCACAGTTTCAGTGTTAGGGAAATGCTGCTTATAATGGTTTTCATTTTATTGTATTTTGTCATAATATAATCCCTTACTCTCAATGCCACTCCCAAGGCTTTGTGATCTTGAAGGATTGCTCTGCTGTTGTGTTTTGGTTTTTTTTGTGTGCAGTTTAATATATAAAGCCTCTTCAGTTGAAATACCTCACTAAAATACAAAACTTTTTCAACTGTTGTGTTAGCCAGGATCAATTTAAGCTCTCGGTGAAAGTGATGACTCAATACTGCTATTTTAAAACTACACTTATATCTAGTTTAATATTCATTTTATACCATTTGCTTTAAAGTTGGTCAAAACTTGTTTGCAGAACATCAGGACACCAGTCACAACTGTAGACAAAGTTCAGTACATAAAGACAACAAAGAAATAAAAAAAAATTAATAAGAAAAAATGAATAGCATTGTTTTTGTTCAAAGATTATTTTGGTGAAGTGGCAAGACTTTATGTAACTTTGTGGCTAACAAAGGAAACCAAAAAACATTTTTTTCTCTCTCTCTTTCCAGCAGGTTGTCATTATGCTATAAAAAGCATAAAAAATATTATCTTTTAGTGAAAAATTACAGCCTCTCTGGAAAAAATATTTAATATGAGGTCTGTTTTGTTTCTCAAAATTAGTCACCTTATTTTAATGAGGAAAACTGAATAAAATCATACAGAGCAAGGATTAATGATATCTGCATATGGCCAAAAACATTGTTACAGTCAATCTCTCAGGCGAACTGAATAAATAAAAATAAATCTTAGATGACAAAGATTTAAAGATCCTCTCCACCTAAATATAGACTAGACTCTGCTCCCTTTTTAGCTAAATAAATAAATAATTTGAAATTCACCAGTTGCACATTTTAAGGTTATCTCACAAC
>NW_024666452.1:0-764 GCF_008729295.1 Plectropomus leopardus | reverse complement strand
AGTTGAGCTGGGTCTAGAGGAGCTGGGTCTAGTTGAGCTGGGTCTAGAGGAGCTGGGTCTAGTTGAGCTGGGTCTAGTTGAGCTGGGTCTAGTTGAGCTCGGTCTAGTTGAGGTGGGTCTAGTTGAGCTGGGTCTAGAGGAGCTGGGTCTAGTTGAGCTGGGTCTAGTTGAGCTGGGTCTAGAGGAGCTGGGTCTAGTTGAGCTGGGTCTAGTTGAGCTGAGTCTAGAGGAGCTAAGTCTAGTTGAGCTGGGTCTAGTTGAGCTGGGTCTAGTTGAGCTGGGTCTAGAGGAGCTGGGTCTAGAGGAGCTGGGTCTAGAGGAGCTAAGTCTAGTTGAGCTGGGTCTAGTTGAGCTAAGTCTAGTTGAGCTGGGTCTAGTTGAGCTGGGTCTAGTTGAGCTAAGTCTAGTTGAGCTGGGTCTAGTGGAGCTGGGTCTAGTGGAGCCGTGCTGTAGTGTGCGGTGGAAATGAGGCCGTTTTTTAGTGAATTTTGGGCCTTGCTGGGTGAAATGAGATAAGATGTTGTGATGCGTTTCCCAGCAGGATGAACTCTGCAGCCTCCACCTGATCCCGCTCCATTCATCGCGTCTTCCCGCAGGCGCTGCAGGATTTCCACCGCGACCCGACGGCTTCGCGTGCTCTCATCTTTTTCCCAAACTGAAAAAAGAAAGACCCAGCCCTCCTTTAATAACAGCCTGTGCAGGGAAGCTCAGATCCCTACAGGAGCAGGCAGAGACTCCTCTGTCACTGTTAGCTGTGAACATCT
>NW_024666451.1:0-693 GCF_008729295.1 Plectropomus leopardus | reverse complement strand
ATAATTTTTCACAAAGGTATTTCTCAGTGTGACTGTTAAAGGGTTAAAGACACTGAATGATGAGACTGAAGTTTTTTTAAAGTCTTCTCTGTCAGTGGATTTTTTCGGTGAGCGGAGCGGCTTCAGGAGGAGCTGGGAGCTGGTTTTGGCGTGTTTGAGGAGGCGGGCCGGCTGATAGCACACAGAGCTGATATTGTCCTAATATCTGTTGACAGTCAGCTCTTCTCTGCATAATTGGCTCCACCTCCCCCATTAGCAGCGGCTCTGTTTGGCTCCCCAGGGCATGTGTTAGAACAAATTTGAGGAGTGTCATATTGCACGCATTTCAACAGGGCCAACAGGGTTAGACTCACATTAGCGTAATGAATCAATCTGCTCGGCTAATGGCTGAACTAACTCCATTAGGACACGCAGGCGTCTGAGGCGAAGGATTCCAGTGGAGGAGGAAATATTTCAGCTCTCACGGCTCATAAAAATAACAGACAACTAAAACGGATATTCAAATTAAATTTAAAAAAAAAAAAAGAAAACAACATATTATATTTAGAGGCTCCTAAATAACCCGTGTTTTATCATCTGCAACATTCAAGTGAAGAAATACAAGCAGAATTTGAGGAAAATTCCCAGTGATTTAATTAAATAAAATAAATTTAAATTAAACAAAACAAAAATAAAACTAAAGTAACATAAAAT
>NW_024666450.1:0-804 GCF_008729295.1 Plectropomus leopardus | reverse complement strand
CATTTATTTATTTTTACATTAAATCAAAATGTTTCTTTTAAACGTGCGCAGAAGGATCGATCAGCAGCATTAATGTGCAGACGACAGAAAACGTTAAAATATGCTGATTTTCAGGCAGCTTCTGCACCGTCTGTTCTCCGTGACTTTTCTAACCTAATTTTGTGGACGTTTATTCTGGCCGGACATTAAAGAGTTAACGTGTCTTACAGATGAAATAGACGCTGTATTTTGGTCTCCGCAGCTCCTGGATCAGATGTTCCACGTTCTCCTGCAGAAAACACAGACGGACAGACGGCCTGTTTATCGATATGTAAACACGGACAGACAGGTGGACGGGTGGACAGGTGGACAGACGGGTGGACAGGTGGACGGGTGGACAGGTGGACAGACAGGTGGACAGGTGGACAGGTGGACGGTGTTGTACCTTGGTGGGTCTCAGGAAGCAGATGGCCTTCAGGTGTTTCATGCTGTCTCTGTTCTGAGAGTCGATGCGTTCAAACAGGTAAACCTCCTTCTGCAGGATCTCAGACTGAGTGTAGACCACGCTCACTATACTGGTCTGAACACACACACACGCACACACACACACACACGCACACACAGACACAGAGCATATTTCGGCTGAGAGGTGATTCAAAGTGATCGACATGAAACATCAAAAGCATCAAGATAAAGTGAAAAAGAAAAACACATAAAAGACATAAAAAAACACCTAAAAAAACTCAAAAGCATTAAAAACATTTTAAAAATCTCCCAACAAAAAACTCTAATAATAAATAATTATTTAAAATTATTTAAAAATCC
>NW_024666449.1:0-263 GCF_008729295.1 Plectropomus leopardus | reverse complement strand
TTTTCACTTCCGGGTTTTGGTTTGAAAATGCAAAAAAAACCAAAAAAACACAGTCCTCCAAACTGGGTGTAGCTGGCCGTCTGCGACTGCAGCTCTGCAGCCTGACAAAACCTGCTCTGCCCGGTAACAGCCGCTACGCTCTGATTGGACGGCTGCTGATTGCGGGAAAGGTTCAAGTCAAGTCAAGTTTATTTTTTTAACACCTATAACAGGCCAAGACTCAACGTGCATGACCAAACCAGAAAGTATTTAATATATAAAAA
>NW_024666448.1:0-227 GCF_008729295.1 Plectropomus leopardus | reverse complement strand
AGGCTGAGGAGAGTGAGGAGGCTGAGGAGAGTGAGGAGGCTGAGGAGGCTGAGGAGAGTGAGGAGGCTGAGGAGGCTGAGGAGGTTGAGGAGGCTGAGGAGAGTGAGGAGGCTGAGGAGAGTGAGGAGGCTGAGGAGGCTGAGGAGAGTGAGGAGGCTGAGGAGGCTGAGGAGAGTGAGGAGGCTGAGGAGAGTGAGGAGGCTGAGGAGGTTGAGGAGGCTGAGGAG
>NW_024666447.1:0-345 GCF_008729295.1 Plectropomus leopardus | reverse complement strand
AAAACATTAAAAGGTTTAATATTTTAAAGAAAAACATGCCTTCTGGCACTGCAGACCCGTGGACATGTTTCCTTTCAAAATAACCCCCCAAAAACAAAACAAAAATATAAAAACACAAAATAAATCAAATCAAAATGTTGAACTTTCTGGTCCAGCAGATATTTTCCCCAACACCGTTCTCATTTTTTTTAATCTTCTTTCTAATTATCAGAATCAGAATACTGTATTCATCCCAAGGGAAATTCTGTGATAAATGAAGGTTAAAAATCAAGTGCTGTCAGCCTGTGCTTTTATTCTTTTTTTTTACTGATAAATAGCTTTCATGTGTTGTTTTTGACATAAAAT
>NW_024666446.1:0-202 GCF_008729295.1 Plectropomus leopardus | reverse complement strand
AAATTGTTACGAAAAAAAAGTTAGAGAAAAGAGGATCACATTTTTTTTAAAATCAGAAAACAAAATCACCAGCATGTTCTCTCTAAAAATCTCAAAAATATATTAAAAAAAATCCATCCATGTTTTCATTTAAGGTCCCTCAAAATGTATTAAAAAAAACATTAAAAGGTTTAATATTTTAAAGAAAAACATGCCTTCTGGC
>NW_024666445.1:0-257 GCF_008729295.1 Plectropomus leopardus | reverse complement strand
TTTTTTTTTTCTTGAAATCTCCTAAAAATAACCCTTAAGAGTGCCGTTAAAGCACCGGATCGATCCCTAGTGTTTCCTTTAAAATGTACCTCAGACCCAGAATAAAGGTGATAATGACACTCTATCACGATCACGCTC
This sequence comes from Plectropomus leopardus, assembly GCF_008729295.1. Classification (NCBI taxonomy): domain Eukaryota; kingdom Metazoa; phylum Chordata; class Actinopteri; order Perciformes; family Serranidae; genus Plectropomus; species Plectropomus leopardus. The sequence goes on along the minus strand of NW_024666445.1, from coordinate 119 downwards.
TCTTATCCGACTATTTTCATTAGAAACTTCATCAAATCTGTATTTTTCTTTATCTCTCTGCATCACTCAGCATATTGACTGAGCGGAGATAAAGTTCTCCTCCATCATTTATCAGCTTA
>NW_024666444.1:0-409 GCF_008729295.1 Plectropomus leopardus | reverse complement strand
AGGGGCTCGTACTTCTGTAAAGTTTAAGACAGTTGACATGTTCTTGGTCTTGTGACAGTTTTCTGACATAATCTTACAATTCTTTGTATGATTTCAAAAACATAAACTAAAAGCAAGGTTTTTTTTTACTTATTACACATTGATGATGAAAATCGTAGAAGGGTGTTACTTAGGATCCGTTCTTCATTAACACTTTATTTATTAGCAATTGTTTTAAAAGCGGCATCATCACACCTGCAGTGAAGCCTGGGCTAATAATGATGATCTAAGGGTTACTTAACCCTTTGAAACCTGGATCGATCAGTTTTCTTGCGCTGCATTCAAAAAAGCCGTTCACAAGCTATTTTAACCCTCGAAACCCAAGTAAATTGGTTTGATTTCTTTTGAAACCGTGGGGGGTATACCATTT
>NW_024666443.1:0-350 GCF_008729295.1 Plectropomus leopardus | reverse complement strand
CAGATTTTTTGTTTTTTGAAAGTTTCTGGTGAATTTTCAGAGAAAAAAAAGTGGCATTTCTTTTTATTTTTTCCTTACATTTGTTCTAAAATTGAATGATTTTTTCTTACAAAATGTATTTTATTTTTTTTAAGAAAAGATGTGGCCATTTTCTTTCTTACGTGATTTTTAAGGAAAAAAAAAGAACTTTTAATTATTATCATTTATTTTTTTGGTGATTTTTTGTGTGGTTTTTTTTCAGAAGAAATGTTGTTTCTTTAAAAGCTTTCAGGGTATATCTAGTCTGCTAAAACTTTTCAAGGCCTGGAAATTGCTATATGCAAGTGTTACCTGACTCTCAGCTCTTACCT
>NW_024666442.1:0-1230 GCF_008729295.1 Plectropomus leopardus | reverse complement strand
AAATGTCCAGGAAAATATGTAATTACTATATTATTTATAATAATGTTATATATTTCAAAATATATACATGTGATTTAAAAAAAAAAAATTCAGCAATTTTCAGGTCATTTTCTTCTTCTTTCTTTCTTTCAAGTTTTTTATTTTTATACTTTTCCCCCCTTTTTTCAGGTGATTTTCAGGTAACTTCTTTTTTTAAAACGTATTTATTGCTTATTTTGGGCGCTCATTGTCTTCTCCCCGTGTTTTTGAAGGAAATCAAACCATTTTTCAAACTGTCAAATGCTGTCCTGTGCCGAAGACTAACGGTGGAAGATATGAGCGTAACAGTTTTATAATATCTGTGTTTGGAGGAGATTTGGACACGCTGTCTTTAAGATGATGTTACAGACGCGTTTCCATGGTAACCAGGCTTCTCAGCGTCTCTGCACAGACTTTGTTTTTTTCTTCGTCTCGTCATGAACCTTAAAGTGATGTCATAAACTGCACGATTCTCTCCAGTTTGTGGTTTGAGTGGGTTTTTTTTAGGATTTCCTGCTGCTCAGCTCAGCTCTCTGACCATCTATTTTTAGACTTGTCGACCTTTGACCCCTGCTGCTTTATTTAGGCCCGTAAACAGTCTGAGAAACGAGCGGGATTTCCCCAACATGCTGCTTTTATTTCAGTGATGCTGTGCGTGTTTTCTGCAGAAAACCAGACGCACATTTTTCACTTTTCCTTTAACTTTTCTCACGAGAAACAACAGTTCGCTTTCTGTGCGAAGAAATCTGTGAAAACCAAGATGAAACTTCTGAGGGGCTTCAGCACTTTACTGTCTCTGATGGATGAAGACAAAAGACAGACACTGTCCTGCAGGAGGACACCTTTTTATAACTTTCTTTTCTTTTATTATTATGAGAAGCAGATCAAGAGAACGTCAGACACAGATCTGAATACGAGCAGGGAAAAAAAAGTAAAACACATAATGAATTATAGTAGAACTGAAAAAAACCCATCAAATTTACAAAAATGTCTAAAATTGTTTCAAATAATGAAAAAGATTATTCCTGAACAGAAAAAGAAGTGTTAAACAAATAAACACTAAATAAACAAATGTAAGTGACTTTAGAAGAAATGTCAATTCTTTGAGGAAAAATTAAAAAATAAGTTTAAAAAGTATTTGTTTGTAAATAGAAAATTAAGCATTTAAAATAACATTGATTAGAATTAAAGTGCTTAAAAGTTTTATTTATT
>NW_024666441.1:0-289 GCF_008729295.1 Plectropomus leopardus | reverse complement strand
TATTATTCCATTTCATATCTATGTCAACTTGCAAAATGCCACCATTGAAAAACAAGGAGGAAACAGAGAACAAGTCAGCCCATGTGAACCTTTGAGATTGACAGGCGAAAACTTTAAATTATAAAAAACTTAAAATGTACAAAAAAATATGACAGGTAACTTCATTTTAATCTACCAAGAAGGATTAGAGCCATATTGGGGAAAAAACAGAATAAATTTTAATTCGAGAGTGATTAAACTAATTAACGTACAGGGAAAAAGTAATAACATTAAGAGATCAGTGTAGCGT
>NW_024666440.1:0-230 GCF_008729295.1 Plectropomus leopardus | reverse complement strand
GTCTTTGTAGATGTGGACCAGAGCTGCAGCCTTTTATACACACAACCCTCATCAGAATCAATTTAAAAAAAAAGATTTTTATAAGATAATATGAAAGTACTGAACTTGCCTTTTATTTTATTTATTTTGTTTCTTTAATCTCTATTATATTACTTTCATGCTTGTTTTATTACTTACTATTCTATTTTTTATTTTTTAAAAAAGATTATTTTTTAAAAAATCATATTTTA
>NW_024666439.1:0-382 GCF_008729295.1 Plectropomus leopardus | reverse complement strand
TGTGCACGTTTGTATTTCATAAGATCAGATCTGTAAATTGTTCATTTTTCTGCACAAAGTGTGACTTTTTCTCTCTCAGAATCAGTTTTAATACTTTAAATCAGGGGTTTCTGATATCAATTAAAGAATTTACTGTTAATTGTTTTTTCCTCATATATTTATATCTACTATGTGAAGCATCTAAGAGGAATCTTAACCCTTTAACACCTGCATCGATATCAGTTTTCTTGTGCTGTCTTTAGATCCCTTCACAAGTATTTAAATCTTTAAAACCTTAAAAAAAATGGTTTGATTTATTTTGAATACATGTGAAGAACATGCAAGAAAAGTCCCACAAGTTGCTTAAAACAACATAATAAAATGAGCTGAAAATGAGCTGGAT
>NW_024666438.1:0-311 GCF_008729295.1 Plectropomus leopardus | reverse complement strand
TGATGCAAGATTCAGACAAGTAAGCATGTGTGTGTGTGTGTGTGTGTGTGTGTGTGTTTACGCCATTTAACAAAACAAATCAAAACAAAAAACATTTTTTGATATGGGATATGGGTTTTTATGGGAGAAAAAAAGCAGTAAAAGAAAAGAATTGTAAAAAAAGAAAAAGAAAAAAAGAGAAAAAAGAAGAAACATTTGGGGAATACAAACACCACAATTCAATATGGGCTTATTAAAAGGGAAAAAATGACTAGAGAGACTAAAGAAATGTAAAGGGGGGGAAAAAAGATGTTCTGAACATACAACAACAT
>NW_024666437.1:0-306 GCF_008729295.1 Plectropomus leopardus | reverse complement strand
CTTAAAGTATAACATTAAAAAAACCTCATTTTATACACTGTATTTAAAGAAAAATCCCAACATTGTAGTATGCTATGCCATTAAAGAAAATCATAAAAATGTCATAGTAAAGTAGTCATAAAGAAATTATGAAAGCATCAGTATATTATGTCTTTAATTTTTAAAGAATGTCAGTTAAAAAAGAAGTCATATAGTATGTTGTCAAAAAATCATAAAAACAATATAGTTTGGTGTATCTTTTAAAAATATATAAAATGTCATGAGAAATTAGAAAAACTTTATAATAAAGTATGTTATTCAAAAACT
>NW_024666436.1:0-234 GCF_008729295.1 Plectropomus leopardus | reverse complement strand
TGCCATTAAAGAAAATCATAAAAATGTCATAGTAAAGTAGTCATAAAAAAATTATGAAAGCATCAGTATATTATGTCTTTAATTTTTAAAGAATGTCAGTTAAAAAAGAAGTCATATAGTATGTTGTCAAAAAATCATAAAAACAATATAGTTTGGTGTATCTTTTAAAAAATATATAAAATGTCATATGAGAAATTAGAAAAACTTTATAATAAAGTATGTTATTCAAAAACT
>NW_024666435.1:0-312 GCF_008729295.1 Plectropomus leopardus | reverse complement strand
CTTTCTTTTTTGCTGTTATGTTATTCTTTTTTTTAAAAAAAAAAACAACAAATTGTCAGGTAATTTTCTTGTACTTTTGACTACTTTTACTAAAATTTCTTTTTTCGCTGCTTATTGCCTTCTTCCCATGTCAAGCCAATTTGCTCAAGTTTCAAATGATTAACTTATTTCGTGATGTGAAATCAAGTGACAGGAAAAGAAACTTTACATAAACATGTTTTTGGAATTTTTCTGTTTTCTCCATTTAAAATGTTTAAATTTGACGTCTGATTGGGTTCTATTTCATAATTCAGGCATTTTATTACTATAATT
>NW_024666434.1:0-316 GCF_008729295.1 Plectropomus leopardus | reverse complement strand
AGAAAATCGCAACACTACATCCAGCTGTGTGAGTCAGTGTTGTTGTTGATGGTTGGTGCCGTTTTTAAAGAAAATATAGCAAAAACAATGTTTCTCATAGGTTTTCTTTCAAATGTCTTTTTATTCATTGGAAATATTAAATAAAACAATAACTGTACAAAGATATTTTTCCCCCAAACAACATTTACCTGCATCACAACACATCCATCTCATCAAAACACAACCAAACACACAGATACCCACAGCCGACCACAGAACACAGATTCTGAATTATCTACGGATAAACTAAAAAAGAAAGGAAAAAATAAAGAAATAA
>NW_024666433.1:0-229 GCF_008729295.1 Plectropomus leopardus | reverse complement strand
TGTTTGGATTTTCTTTTTAAAAAAAATTTAAAAGATAATAATTTAAAGAGAAAAAAGCCACAGTTTTTCTTTAGACATTGCCTAAAAAAATGAAAGAAAGGAACTCACTACAATTTTTAAAGAAAAAAGATAGCCAAAATCTTTCAAAGAAAACATGTTTTCTTTGAAAATTAGCAGGATATTAAATACAAAATACAGTCATTTAAAATTTCATACCCCTCCTCTAAGC
>NW_024666432.1:0-459 GCF_008729295.1 Plectropomus leopardus | reverse complement strand
CTCATCTGAGTTAAAAGGAGAGAAAGATGAAGAAATGACAGTTTGAATGAGGCCAAAGCAGCATCGACCCATAAGAGCCGATCCTCTGGCTGACTGAGGGCCGTCGGGCTCACCGAGGGCCCGTCAGACTCAGAGGGCCCTTCAGGCTCACCGAGGGCCCTTCAGGCTCACCGAGGGCCCGTCAGACTCACAGAGGGCCCTTCAGGCTCACCGAGGGCCCTTCAGGCTCACCGAGGGCCCGTCAGACTCACAGAGGGCCCTTCAGGCTCACCGAGGGCCCTTCAGGCTCACCGAGGGCCCGTCAGACTCACAGAGGGCCCTTCAGGCTCACCGAGGGCCCTTCAGGCTCACCGAGGGCCCGTCAGACTCACAGAGGGCCCTTCAGGCTCACCGAGGGCCCTTCAGGCTCACCGAGGGCCCGTCAGACTCACAGAGGGCCCTTCAGGCTCACCGAGGGCC
>NW_024666431.1:0-1212 GCF_008729295.1 Plectropomus leopardus | reverse complement strand
ACTGCTGGTACGTGCGTGTGTGTGTGTGTGTGTGTGTGTGAGATTGATTGTGTATTGCTTCTGATCGATCGGTGAGTGGATCGGGTGTCAGAGTGACGTGTTTGATGTCGTGGGATAAACCGCCGTCAGCTGATGTTGTTGATGTTTTGACTGAAACGATTGATGATTTTTCAGATTTAATCGATTAATCCTCAGTTTTCTTTATTGATCAATCTGCCCATTCTTTTATTGATTAATTGTGAAATATATATTTTTTAAAAAGTCAAATGGCGCCTTCAGATGTCTCATTTTGTCCAAAACTCAAAGATGTGAGAGGATCTGTGATTAGTTTTATTAATAACTGAAATCAATAATTGATCTGTAGAAACGTAGATAAACTAATTATCGGTGTTTGTCATGAAAAACCTGGAAAGTCATGGAATTTATAAATAGCAATTTCCGATCCAGTTATGATTTTGTTTTTAGTTTCTGTCTGTGATAAATGAACAAAAAATCTGCTAAATGCTTTCCTTAAAAAAATCGTCAAAAATAAGTAAACACCATCCAGAAGAAAAAGAAAAAAAGCCAAAATGCCTTTTTTAAGAAAAAAAAAAGGACCCCCAGATTTATTATGAAAAAGAAATTGCCCAAACAGTGAACGCAGTGAGCTCCAGTCAGAGGACGAGATCAGCCGCCAGAGAACGGGGACGATCAATGACGGTTATTGGCATGTGATGTCGTTGTTATTGTTTACAAACAGCTGCTGACACGTATGTTACGTGTCACACTGTTGTGTTAAACCTCTTTAGTTTCCATGGTGCCGGCATGTTGTCTAAAATCTCACTCTGCAGACACGTGATGCTGCCGTCTGATTGGTTCAGTAAAGACGGGACGTCAGAGACGCTCTGCAGAGACGCTCTGTACTGTCCTCTTTTGAAATGTAGATAAAACATTTGGTGTCTGAATTCTTCTGTTTGTTAAATCTGTTGATAAAGTTATTGTTGAAGGAAACAGAGCTCCTCAGCAGCAGATGTGTGTTTATTCTGATTAAAAAAGAGAGATTTGATCTGTGCTGTCTGATCTCCACGTGTCTCCGTCTGAACAGCTGCTGTCTGTCTCTGTCCTCCGGTCTGTCTGCTGACGTACGGAGAGCACAGAGGGACAAAATACTCCACATATGACTTCAGAGTCCAGCTGGAGGACAGATTCTGTCCAATAAAGAAACAATAATAT
>NW_024666430.1:0-640 GCF_008729295.1 Plectropomus leopardus | reverse complement strand
ATTATTTTGACACCGCTGCAGCCACAGAGGAGCCGAGGACACACACATACACACAGCCACACACACACAGCCACACAGACCCGCGGAGTGTTTTCACAGAGCCACTTTATGGTTTTATTGCTCCCCATTTACGGAAATCAAAGCAGGAAACAAATGCTCCAAACAGCATTCCAGAAACATCCGGAAAAATGCAAACAGCGTTCAGTGTCTGCTTGTTTTGGAGGAAAGAAATGCGGAGCGAAACCATACAGAAGTGTGTGCAGACTCGCGCTTTTACGCACAAGAAATATAATTTTACGCACGGATTTTAATAACATTTACAAATATTTACCACGATTTCTTAAAGCAAAACGTGCTTCCCTCAATTATTATAGCAACCGAAAAGCCCGAAAATGTTTCAAAGAAGGCGTATAATTCCACCTGAACACAAAGAAAAATGACTTTTCTTTGCTAAAAAGTACAAAAATGGACAATTATTATTTAAAGAGGAAAGGAACACTGCAGTCACTCAAATCAAATTCTGCAAGTTAAAAATGGCCACAAAACGTTTTTCTCAAACAGCATAAAAACTCTCAGATTAAGGATTTTTTTTATTTTTTATCTTTGGCGCCATTGTGGAATAATGTGGCTCTGGGTGCGC
>NW_024666429.1:0-467 GCF_008729295.1 Plectropomus leopardus | reverse complement strand
CTTTTCTGGCACAAATTAGGATTAGATTTGCAACAGTTACACTATGGCTGCATTTACACTGCAGGTCTTAATCCACTGTGCTTACACTCACTCAACACCTGACACAACCTGCATGCACACACGCCCAAAACGCAAGTCAACACCTTCACGCGGGTCAACACCTTCACGCAGGTCAACACCTACACGCAGCTAAACACCTACATGTTCAACACCGACACGCAGCTAAACACCTACACATACACGCAGCTTAACACCTTCACGCAGATAACACCTACATGCAGGTCAGCACCTACAGTCAGCTAAACACCTACACGTACACGCAGGTCAACACCTACACGCAGGTCAACACCTACACGCAGGTCAACACCTACCCCGTCTGTAACCCCCCTCTGCCACCGCTCCACAGAGATTTCATAATACCTCTATCCCTGTGTGTGTGTGTGTGTGTGTGTGTGTGTGTGTGTGTG
>NW_024666428.1:0-369 GCF_008729295.1 Plectropomus leopardus | reverse complement strand
AGAGGAGAGGAGAGGAGAGGAGAGTTGAGTTGAGTTCTTGTCCAGGCTGCACATGTAGTTTGTATTTGTTATGTCCTTGTCTCATGCTGTCATGCCTGACAGAGTCATACAGTACAATAGAGCTGTTCTCTTTTGTTGCTGTGAGCGTTCGGTCACCTATTTTATTCTGATTACACGCAGAGTGGTGATAGCTCTCCTCACTGTGTCTAGATGGAGCACAGTGAACAAATTAGCGCTTAATTTGGTGCAGATAAAGAATCACTCATCTCATTTTATTACTCTTACGTAATGTGGAGATGTGACTCTGTGATTGACTGAACACAGACAGTGGCTCTGTGCAAAAAATGTCCAGGATGTTGACATAAAGAG
>NW_024666427.1:0-287 GCF_008729295.1 Plectropomus leopardus | reverse complement strand
CAGGTGAGCGAACATGGAGGCTTTTACAATTCTAACAAAAACTGAAACTCCCGCTGTCCCGTCTTGGTCGCTGGTTCTGTTAAACCTCTATTTTTTTCTAGTTTAACTCTTTTTACAATAAAAAATAAGACTTTTTTTATGGTTTTACAAGGGGGTTTTTAATTACCTGATTTTTGTTTTAAGAAGGAACTTTTAGCAACTTTTTTAACACTCGCAGTCCCCCTGCGGCCATGCTTCTCATAGCATTCATTTAGAGTGTTGCATTTTAACCCAAACCTAACCCTAAC
>NW_024666426.1:0-338 GCF_008729295.1 Plectropomus leopardus | reverse complement strand
ATCAATGGGTACTAACAAAATAAGGAAAAAAAAATGTGTATAGGCACATAAGAGGCATTTAATTCGTCTGTTGTTTCTTGCATGAGGCCCACAGATATGTGAAGAAGCTTCAGAGACAGGACCAAACGGTTTTCTGTACAAACCTCCTGTAATGTCTTCCAGTTAGCAGAGAAATGTTGGACATCTTTTGGAGGAGCTGCGAGCTGCGGGACTTTGGCTTTTTCTTGTTTCTGCGGTGGCGGCTTTAACTTCTCATACTTCACTTGCAGCCACTTTTTTCTTTTGCGTCTCGATGTTTGCTTTGTCTCTGTAGATGTGCGCTTTTGTTTTTTCGCAGG
>NW_024666425.1:0-519 GCF_008729295.1 Plectropomus leopardus | reverse complement strand
TGATATTTCTGAATAGGATTATGATGGTTAAAAATTTAATTTAATGAAAATAGAAAATAAAAATAATGTATAATATTTTTTTAGCTTTTGTGTTGTATTAAAGAGTACCTTAAGGGAGCTTCGAATTAACTCTTTTTCACCTACTCTGGGAATGTCACATGATCCAGAACTATTGAAGAAAAGGTTCATGAATGCATTGAATACATAACCCTGAAAAACTCTGAGTTAGGCACGAGGCTTTACATTCTCAGTGACCCAAAAATGACATCTCACTTCATTCAGACCAGTATAATGGCTGGAAACAAATGATGATGAGAAACTGGAGGAAAGCAGGTGAGCCATCCTTTAAGGAGCGCTTCACAGAGTTGGCAAAAGTGGCATCATATAAACAAATTTGTTTCAGCTGTTTTGGACAATGGACAGATTGTGAAGTAAATTGCAAACCATGTGCATGGGACCCACTTACACACTTTGTTTGTCTGAGAGCTAACCTCTTTTTTGCTTGGTTTTGTTTGTTTG
>NW_024666424.1:0-254 GCF_008729295.1 Plectropomus leopardus | reverse complement strand
TTATAAGAGGAAAAATAAACACTTAAAAAAGTATGAGAAAAGCAGAAAAAAACAGTTTTTAAAGATTTACATGATTTGATTGACATTTTAACAATAAATAAGTTGTGCCATATTACATCACAATTTGCACTGGAGATCTAAATATTATTGTACATGGCCATAAAGAACAAATACATAATAACACACATTATGAACCAATAGTACTTAAGGTCACCCTTCTTGCCATGACATCTAGATGTGGGTGCCATATTAAA
>NW_024666423.1:0-386 GCF_008729295.1 Plectropomus leopardus | reverse complement strand
AACATAATTTTAAATAAATAATTAAAAGAATTATAAATAAAGGTTTGTGGACATTTTTACATTTTTTTCCTATTTAAAAAAAAATCTAGCTTTTTCCCAAGTTTTCAAAAGAAATAAAAGAAATCAAAGGGTTAATCTCTACAAAAACAGTGTGCACATAAAAACAACATTTCATCATTTCACAGGGGTTATGTGCCCGATCATTTCTTGGCCTGGATGTTTTCCTCGTTGGCTCATAATCCCTCGTAAAAAGCGGAAAGTTGTTGGTGCAAACTGTCGAATGTAGTTTTATGTTTAGGGGACAGACGTGAGATATATTATCAGTCTTCTCATCTAAGGCTGTACTCCACTTTTGAATGTATTTATGTGTTTGAATAGCAGTTTCT
>NW_024666422.1:0-458 GCF_008729295.1 Plectropomus leopardus | reverse complement strand
AAAAATATTTTTTTTAAAAACAAATCTATGGACAGTTACGGAGTGATCTTTTCTTAAATGTCCAAGACAGTTCTTCCTTTAAATGTTCAGGAATTTCATGCAGCATAAACTCTGCAAAATAGCCAATTAAGAGTCTGCATGAGCTGCCACATCAACCACCGGATCATTTCCATGTTGTCACTGAGGTGCACTCAAGGCCAGTGAAACCTCCATGTTTCTCTGAGCCTGAGTGAAAAGTGAAAAGCCCCTCTTCTCCCTCAGGGAGCCTCTCCCTCTCTTTCCCTCTCCCTCTCAGTTCAGTGCTGCTGACTGTGTTGGACTCCGGAGCGTCACCCCGACCTGACGCACTCTTGTACCAGAGCGCAGCTGTCACCATTACTTCATGCTTATTGGCTCAGGACCGAGAGAGGCAGAGGCAAAGGCAAACACAGAGAAAGAGAGAGAGATAGATAGATAGA
>NW_024666421.1:0-608 GCF_008729295.1 Plectropomus leopardus | reverse complement strand
ATTAGATTGAACAGAGAAAAATCTTCTGATCGTTTTAATCAAAGAGCGACTGATGAATTAAAGATCAGAGTGACGGCGAGTTAAAATTTAAACATTTACCTTCATTATTATTATTATTATACGAGGACGTAATGTGATCAGAAATGTAATCCGACACCCAGACTCTTCATTAACCACCGTTACCGTGGTAACCATCGACACGTCCTCCGTTCGGACTAATGGGCGCGGAGACGGTCCAACTATAAAGGAGGAAAAGAAGAAGAGATGAACCGGCAGCGGTGATAATGACGGCAGAGTCAAAAAGAGAGAAGAAGAATTAAGCTCCGATTTCAAGTTTAGATCCGAATCAATCGTAACACAGTCTGTCACTGTGGACCGCTTCAGACCCGCTTCAGACCCACATCTGACCCGCTTCAGACCCGCTTCAGACCCACATCTGTCCCGCTTCAGACCCGCTTCAGACCCACATCTGACCCGCTTCAGACCCACATCTGACCCGCTTCAGACCCGCTTCAGACCCACATCTGACCCGCTTCAGACCCGCTTCAGACCCACATCTGTCCCGCTTCAGACCCGCTTCAGACCCACATCTGACCCGCTTCAGACCC
>NW_024666420.1:0-1323 GCF_008729295.1 Plectropomus leopardus | reverse complement strand
ATTATTATCCATTTTCAATCTATTTTTTATTATTTATGATCTATTTTTATTATTTCATTTTAGTGACAAGCAGTTGTAAATATTAGACCAAAACAAATTAACATATGAACATTTAAAAAAAAAAAGGTCAGTAGGTTTTTTATAATTGACAAACCGAACATATAAGAAACACCAGGTAAAAGGTACAGCATAAGTTAAAAAAAAAAAAAAACTATCTGAAAGATTCAAGTTAAAAAGCTGTATACTTTTGATACTCATTATCATTGGGAATGTGGGTCTCAGTCGATTTCTCGAGTCTGAAATAAAGGTTTGAATGAATATAAATGAAGCAGACAAATAAACAGACACCAAAATAAATAGGTCAATTAATAAATAATAAATAAACCAAAATGTATACACCCTTTTTTCTTTTTATTAAATATAAATTTACAAATTACTTGAGAGGTCCCTGTAGCTTTATTTTTTAACCTTAGAAATGGAGTCAAGGAGATGATTTAATTAAATACGACAAATGGATATTTAAACACAAAATGACCCAAAGGTGACACTAGTGTAAACAAGGTGAACTACATGTTTGTCCAATCACGTTCGTCGTGGGCGTTTCCTTTGGTTTAATCGACCAATCAGGTTTCACGTCTACGTCAAAGAAACAACCAATCGGGTGCCGATTTACAGTTCAGGCGGTGTTTTCGTAAATCCCGGTCGCAGTTTGAATTTATTTGGTCTTAACAGTAATTGCAGCTGTAATCTTGAGCACTCTGGGTCGCCGAATTAGATATTTCAAAAGAGTTTAGTTTAAGTGATCAGGAGTGAGGACCGAATTTGAGCTGTAACGTCGGTTATTTGATCTAATGGACCGAACCGGAGACAGGCGGCGGCGGGGGGGACGATGCTAGCCGGAAACGCTGCTTGAGTTTCGCATCATGGATATGAAAGGATAATTCGCTGACGGAAATGAGCAAACAGGTGAGAGCTACCTGTTACGGAAGATTTTTATTTACACAACTATAATCTCTGACGGTGCTGTGATAAATTTAATAAACCTGATATAACCGTACATGTAGCTGTGAGTTGCTAATGTTAGCTAAACAGCTAGCTAGCTAACCGGAAGCAGACAGAGACCCCAAAGTAGCAAAATATTGAGCTTTAGCCTCTAATTAATTAATTTGCCTTTTTTACGAGGACATTATTTACATGATATGACAGTAAGAAAAGCAGAGGTAGGTCCTGCAGAGCACACAGAATCAGAAATACTTTATTGATCCCCTGGGGGAAATTGATATTTGCTACAGTCGCTGATGTAAAGCATAGCGATAATAATAA
>NW_024666419.1:0-381 GCF_008729295.1 Plectropomus leopardus | reverse complement strand
CAAACACACACACAGACCTGTGTCAGGCTCAGTCCACTGCAGTGGACTGTCAGTCCTCCGTCCGCTGTCTCAGAGCGTTGGCAGATGTTGTCGGCGGAGACTTTGTTGCCGTGGCGCCAGAGAGACACAGTGAATGGTGATGATGTCATCACCAGGTTGGACCACGGAGGGATCAGAAGAAGAAGAAATAGGAGGACCATCTGCTGTGCTGACTGCACCACAGAAGAAGAACTCACAGTGCGGGACATCCTGTGAATTTCCTCCACGCGTCAGCGTGTCAGGGTCCGCCACCGGCCGCCATCTTTGATCTGTCATGAGAAAACGTTTTGTAGTTTGAGACGACCCGCTGACAAGTGAACATCCTGCTGTCAGCAGGAAAAA
>NW_024666418.1:0-548 GCF_008729295.1 Plectropomus leopardus | reverse complement strand
GAGAGGCGTCTCATTTTAAAGAAACGTAATGTATTTGTGGTTTGTAGAAACGTAAAATACCAACATGTTTCTATGTTTTTAAATATTGAGCTAAAAATCAGTTTCACTGTGATGACTTGATGTCCTCACATGGAGGACAGTCCCCACAACACCATTGAAACCAGACACAAACACACACACAGACCTGTGTCAGGCTCAGTCCACTGCAGTGGACCGTCAGTCCTCCGTCCGCTGTCTCAGAGCGTTGGCAGATGTTGTCGGCGGAGACTTTGTTGCCGTGGCGCCAGAGAGACACAGAGAATGGTGATGATGTCATCACCAGGTTGCACCACGGAGGGATCAGAAGAAGAAGAAATAGGAGGACCATCTGCTGTGCTGACTGCACCACAGAAGAAGAACTCACAGTGCGGGACATCCTGTGAATTTCCTCCACGCGTCAGCGTGTCAGGGTCCGCCACCGGCCGCCATCTTTGATCTGTCATGAGAAAACGTTTTGTAGTTTGAGACGACCCGCTGACAAGTGAACATCCTGCTGTCAGCAGGAAAAA
>NW_024666417.1:0-524 GCF_008729295.1 Plectropomus leopardus | reverse complement strand
GTGAAGTTTGAGGCTCCGACAGTCAGAGCCGACGGAGTCTCAGCTCCTGACAGCAGGCTGCCATGTTGCCGTAAACCGACACCGCGCACACTGTCGCAAAACCGCCGATGACGTTACCAAGGCTTTTATTTTGAAAATGTAAAAAGTATTTAAATATGTATTTTTTGATAACTGTTCATGTCCTCCTTTTATATTTTAATAACATTTTAAATATCTTTATTGGCTTATATGATATTAGGTTTATTACTATTTATTCTGTGTAGTAAGTCGTGTTTTTAAGTGCTCTCATGTATGTTTGTGTTTGTCTGACTTATTTTGTACACATCTTTTGTTAAATAAAGCTAAAAAAAATCCAAGGCAAAAGTCCAGAATGAGACCCAGAAATAAAAAATCAATAAAAAATCATCATCATTCACAAAGTTGAAACATCCGACATGACTAGTCTTCAAAAATTCAAAAGTTATTAAACGTGGAATGACAGGAAAATAAAATGTTCATGAACTTTATGTTTAATGTTAAATAAA
>NW_024666416.1:0-240 GCF_008729295.1 Plectropomus leopardus | reverse complement strand
TTTTTGTTAACATCACATTACATTATATTTTCATGAAATGTTTTGAAAATGTTCTTCTTGTGCTCTCATGTAACTCTGTGGGAACATCAGAATGTTGCAGTTATAACGTCATGCCTTAGTTGGCTTTTAACTTTATGAGACATTTTTTGATTTTTAGAGAGAAAATAGTTCCTACATGATACTCCCGACAAGATCTGTGGATTGTCTTGAGTGAGCAGGTTATGATTTCTGGAAAGAGAC
>NW_024666415.1:0-591 GCF_008729295.1 Plectropomus leopardus | reverse complement strand
GTAAAACTTACAAATTCAAAGCCAAAAGCCCAGAATGACACCAAGACGTAATACAATGCATGTTTTTATGCTTCGATGGCCGTGGGATCAAAAAGTCACAATTTTAACGGGTGTCAATGGAGCAATTCTTGCCACTTCACAGTATGAATTTAACAGTTTTGTTTACACGGGGTGTTTCAGGCTAGTTGAAGGAGCTGAGCTGGAAATTCCAATATTAAAAAATAATACTCAATCTTACCAAAATGTATGCCACATCATGCATGAACACAGCCAAAATTATCCAAAAAAGAGGACTGAAAAGCGTGTAAAATGTGCCAAACAGTCCCTAAGGGTTACGTTTGTGAACAAAATGTTTGTCTTGTATGCCATCTTGGTGAATAAAACCGAAAAGTTTGACAGTATGTAATGAATCAGATGTGAAAAGGGATATTGTATAAAAACATCAGTTAACGAAAGATCAGTTATAGATAGATGGATACTTTATTAATCCTTTGGAAATTACCTTTGATACAGCAGTTTATTTACAGCTAAGCACACATAACGTAGAAGCAATAATCCACAGGAAAAATAAAGAAAATCTCTAAAATAAAT
>NW_024666414.1:0-320 GCF_008729295.1 Plectropomus leopardus | reverse complement strand
AATATACAGCATCTATTTTGACCCTGTGCAGTACACCACTGGACTTTACTGGCCCACCTCTGTCTACTCACTCTTTTCTATAGTTATGTCAAAGGCTATTTCAATAAAGATGCTTTTACTTACAGAAAGAAATCAACCTTCTCATAGTAGGTGGTTGCCTTCTCAACCACCTACTATGTTTTTACATCCATATAAAACTTGAGCATTTTTATTTATTTATTTTGGTTAAAAACATGTCGAGAAGGCAACAAGCAACTTATGAAGACATGGCCCAAAAGTTGGCAAAAAATGTAAAAATAATAATAATAAAAAAGGTTCAA
>NW_024666413.1:0-236 GCF_008729295.1 Plectropomus leopardus | reverse complement strand
ACTGCTCTGAGTCATCAGATTACTGCACCGATTCATCAGATTACTGCACCGATTCATCAGATTACTGCACCGATTCATCAGATTACTGCTCTGATTCATTATATTACTGCACCGATTCATCAGATTACTGCACCGATTCATCAGATTACTGCTCTGAGTCATTATATTACTGCACCGATTCATCAGATTACTGCACCGATTCATCAGATTACTGCACCGATTCATCAGATTACTGC
>NW_024666412.1:0-849 GCF_008729295.1 Plectropomus leopardus | reverse complement strand
AATTTGCTTATTTTAAGGTAATTTATTTAATTTTATTTGGTTATCCAGTAGTATGATATAGCAAAAGAGGCATAAAAGTTACAGACTGTTAAAGTGGAGGAAATAGTCTGAGTGGTTTCTACCACAGGTGACTTCCATACAGTGTAAAGGGCGTCAAAAAAACTTTATATTCTGAAAAAAGACATGCACAATAAAACCTTTCATGCATAATTCCACTGAAATTCACCATCTCTACATCTGAGAGCTATTATCTGTCAAGGAGCTTTCATCTTTCAACAACAGTAGATCATGAGTGAGAGGAAAAAAACTCTATTATAACTCTTTATGAAACTGTCATACCATAGTAGACGTATTCTTTCATTCACTTTTCACCAAAATCCAGTCAAAGTCTGCAGGATGAAAAAAGATTGAAAAACCACTGTGCAGCATGTCCCTTATCGACCTTCTCTACCCATTATCACCCATTATTTAGATCAATAAATGTCAACTTGATATATATTTTTTTTTAACTTTTTATTTATTTAAGACAAAGACAACACAAACATATAACACAAAAGAGATATTGACAAAAAATTCACATACTTCTCATATTTGTGGTCCTTTTATGCTAGTCTTCAACACTACTGAGTACCTATTCAATGATAATACTGCTTCCCAGAAAGCACTCACTGACTCGGCATATATCTCGAGTTCTAAAGAAAAGAGCACAAAAAATATACAAGTATGACAGTACAGTAGTAATAATAATAATAACATTTAAACCAAAGGTAAAAACAAAAACAAAACAGAAAGAGAAATGAAAAATTAAAAACAAAAAACAAAATGTATAATTACATATTTAAAATTATG
>NW_024666411.1:0-761 GCF_008729295.1 Plectropomus leopardus | reverse complement strand
TCCTTGAAATGTGTTGAAATCCTGGAAACGTCCTGAAATCTGAGAAATGACCTTAAATCCCAGGAATATTCTGAGATCCAGAAACATCCTAAATGTGTCCACAAATCCCAGAAATGTCCTAAATTCAGAGAAATATCTCAAAATCTTAGAAACGTACTAAAATCCAAGTAAAGTCATAAAATCCTAGAAACATCCTGAAATCCTGAGACGTGTGTGTCCACTGGCCCCTGTCCTTCTGTCAAAAATGGCCCCTAAAGCAAAGACAGTTGACTGTCTCTGGTCTGTGATGCTTCATGCTCGACCCAACATTAAAACTTGAGGTATATTTGTGTTTAAAGTTCAGCGTTGTTACCTTTTGTCGGAGCAGTCGTGGTAACAGTTGTTGTAGTTTGCGACATGGTGACGGGAACTTTATCTGTTGCTGCAGGAAACACATAATGCACGACAAAATTACTCTCAGTACACAAAAGTACCCGATAGTGACGCTCGCTCTGAGGTCGTTCATGTCTCACTGCAGTGGGTCACATTTAAAGACAGTGTGGGAGAAATGGCTCCCTCTGCTGGTCATTTGAAAAAGTGCACATTTGATTTTTTTTTACTGAGAAAAAAAATCAGCAAAATAACATGCTGATGCAATGTGGTAATAATCACTGCAATAATATGCACCCGCTGCACCGCGTGTTTGCATACCTTCAGTGTTATATGTCGTCCAGACTGTTTTCTGGTTTTCTGTCACCGCAGGAGGCGCAGTGGTGGATCCT
>NW_024666410.1:0-385 GCF_008729295.1 Plectropomus leopardus | reverse complement strand
TATAACCACACTGAGGTGATAATAACATCTATAACCACACTGAGGTGATAATAACATCTATAACCACACTGAGGTAATAATAACATCTATAACCACACTGAGGTAATAATAACAAGTATAACCACACTGAAGTGATAATAACATCTATAACCACACTGAGGTAATAATAACATCTATAACCACACTGAGGTAATAATAACAAGTATAACCACACTGAGGTGATAATAACAGCTATGACTATACCAAGGTAATAAAAACATTTTTTTTATTTCATGATTTATTTTTTTAAGGTATCTTTAAGTTTAGAAGGTGATAATAACATGTATAACCACACTTAGGTGATAATAACATGTATAACCACACTGAGGTGGTGATAACATGTATA
>NW_024666409.1:0-2518 GCF_008729295.1 Plectropomus leopardus | reverse complement strand
TCGCTGAGGTTCATGGTTATCCAAATACTAAAGCTTTTTGCCTATTATTATTACCCTTAAAATGTAAACATCCTTTAAATGTTCTTTGAACATTAGATTCAAATGTTTTCTTTGATACATTGTTTCAAATCAAAAAAGTCTGTATTTTTGGTCAGAGTAAAATGACAGCTCTCATAGATCTAAACATCCTAGAAAAGTTAAATCCATTGGAATAGATGGGTGATCTTTTTTAAAACTTATTTTGATATGGCAAAAAGCTTTAGTATTTGGATAACCATGAACCTCAGCGTCTATGTTAGAAGGTAGCTACAACACAATCAGAGCTGTAGCTTGGTCATTACAATTGTCAAGAGACCACTGCACCAGACCAGCATAATTATTCAAAACAGACAGAAAAAATTAAGATGAAGGTGAACTTATCAATGATTCATCACTCTGTTCTCGGTTCTGCTGGATTCATTTCAAGTTCAAGTTTCCATTAGGTCTTAAATACTGGAACTTTCTGAAAATATCTTTGCACTGGTAATTTCAGATATGGAGAGTCTGTTTTCTCCATTTAACTTGAAGAGAAGAATCCTTGATTTGATAAAGTGAAATGCTTTCATTGGCTCGTCTTCCTGATCATCTCTATCGTTTATCCTGATACGATAAATGTGATTTGTGACTTGCCCTGTAAAGTACAGACAGCGCTATAATTAAAATGAGTACAGTTAAAATCTTGCCATATAGGTCCCCAGAGAGGAATCTTATCAGTCAAATGAAATGGGCGTCTGTGGTATGAAAATGGATGAGAAGCTCTAATACAGACGGCAGTCATCTCAGAGAGGGCAGATGTTGCCTATGTGTGCTGCACATTACACCATCCTGCAGCTGACGCTCTCAGGCCACGATATGGGAAGCTCAATCATGTAAATTGTGCCGTGAATGTTGACTTGGCGAGGGAAAAAAACAGGAAATAATTTAACTGACACTTAAGATACCATTACTGATGAGAATGTTTGGCGTGGTCAGACACCAGTCTTTTTTCTTTTTTTTTTTTTGCAGGTCATGAATGGGTTTCCCTCTTTGTCTTCTAGTCTGCAATACACACCCTAAACATGCAGAAAAAGACAACAGCAAATATTTTAGCAAAAATTCCTTTTTGTTTAAATGCAGCTCTGGTCAGTAGTGCTGTTAATAACCTTATTTATTTGTTTTGTTTATTTTGGACCTAAGCAAGGACCTAAGTAATTGAAAATAATCTTTCAAAAATAAAATAAAATTGCCAATTTTCCTCTTAAGTTGCTTATTGCCCCTTTCCCATGTTTTTGAGGTTTGAGGTTTCAAAGGGTTAATGCTCTTTAGTAGATTAAATATTTCGTAATGTATCGTTTCTGTGGATGACCAGTCAGGTTCTGAATGAAGTCCCATATTATATATATATAGTGATATGTGATTAAGGTCTGTAGATAATGCATTATTTTCTTTAATCATGTGCTGCGTTTTTGCCCTTTGGACATATCCTTACTTGTTACTTGCTGCAGCAGCTTCCTGCTCCCACAGTGATGGAAAATGAGACACCACACATATATCAAGGTTACATGTACTCAACACTCAGCTGTAAGACATTAATAAAATAGCTACAAATACTCACATCTCTGATTTAGCTTCAACCTTTCACACTTTTGTTAAAAATCTTAATATCTTGTGTTAATTGTATTTCAGTTGGTAGTATGTTCCACATTTACAAAAAAAAACCAACTAAGAAAGCTCACTTGACAAACTAAAACTAATATGCATCTTGTGTTAAACTGAATGAAAATATTACTAAAGTACTCTGAGTCTGAGCTCCCACCTATAAGGTGAGCATGCAGGTGCAGTTAATCAGACTGATCTCAGCAGGCAAAGACGGCACTATTTTAGAGTGTGTGAATGGCCACAGATCTGGATGAAAATAATTGAAGTAGTTAACTAGTAGTAGTTAACTTGATGGAAGACACGGGTCTAAGACGCCCTCAGGGTGACAAACACAGTATTTTACAGAATAAGCACTTTAAAGCTGCATCCTCCCTTTAAGTCATGATTTTAAGACCACGCTGTTGCAGATATGCAGCACTGATTTTAATCTAAGTCTGAAAGTGTAAATGTGAGTGTGAATAGTCCTCTATCTATGTGTCAGCCCTGTGATAGTCTGCTGACCTGTCCAGGACGTACTTCGTCTATCTCCCAGTGTCAGCTGATAGATCCAGCCCCACCGCAACCCGATTATACATAATAAAAGAATAAATAAGTAAAATCTAAAAGCCAAGATCGTAAGGTTGTTGTTGTAGCTTTACATACACATTTATATTTTTATATTTTAAACTTACATATTAATTCTTTATTTTACACACTCAACACATTATATTTTAATTTAATATTCACCTGTTTGTGCTAATCGTCTGTTACTGAATATCTTATTCTTACATACTTCTGTTTATAAATATTTAAAAATTAACATACTAGTGCTAATTCTTTGATATGACTGTATTTCTATTTT
>NW_024666408.1:0-4388 GCF_008729295.1 Plectropomus leopardus | reverse complement strand
TAGAAAGGACAGGGAAGAATCTACAGTCACATGTGGAAACATTGATCTGCTCTGTCAGGTATTGATTCATAAAGTGACATCAGAGTGTACGACAGCCAATCAGAGAGAAGATAATAATAATAATAATAATAATAAAATTTTAGTCTTTCTAAGTCCCGCCCCCTCCCAGGTGACAGACTGTTGCCATGGCAACAACAGTAAACTTACACCATCCCGTGCTTCTTCCACCGATAGAACTACGCTACCCACAATGCCCTGCAGCAGACACGATAAAGACCATCGTGTCCTAATCGATAATCAGTTGGGCGAAAGCAGCTGCAGCAACAGAAGATATGAAGGGTTAATATGTTAGGATCGATCAGAGTAATGATTGGATGTCTGATCGGCCAATCAGAGCAGCTCGTACTGCCGCAGGTGCATGCGCTGGATGATGTCACGACAGTCGTTGAAGACACGGCGAATGTTTTCCGTGTCGATCGCACAGGTGAAGTGAGGATAACAGTAATGTTTCCCATCGCCGCTCGCCGTGCTGATCCTCTGAGAAACAGACAGGTATAGAGAGAGGGACAGACAGGTCGGAGACAGACAGGTACAGAGAGAGGGACAGACAGGTCAGAAAGAGAGACTGGTCAGAGAAAGAAAGACCATTGTAATATTTTTTTTGTGTTTTTACCAGAAACTCGTCTCTGATGAAGAACTTAGCTCTGGTCACTCTGGGGTCTTCATCAGCATCAGGGACAGCTGGAGACACAAAGACACAAAGGGACACAGAGAGACACAAAGATGCACAAAGAGACACACAAAGACACACAAAGAGACACAGAGAGACACGAAGATTCACAAAGAGACACAAAGACACACACAGAGACAGATACAAAGACACAGACACAGAGGGATACAAAGACACAGAGAGACAGATATTATAAAACCCTAGAAAGGTCCTATAATCCTACAAATGTCCTAAATTTGTGGAAACTGTCCCTCCGTCAGTTTACAGAGTGGCCCCTGGTTTTATAATTGTACAGATTTTGGGGGTCAGCTGAGTGTGTGTACCTTCAGCAGGAACCTGGTAGTTGGTGTATTCTGGGAAATAATCCTCCAGTTTGGATTTTCCAGCCAAAATTTTGTCAGCGAGCACGTCCTGTTTGTTCAGGAACAAGATCACTGAGATGGTCTTCAGAAACCTGCAGCCAATCACAGAGCAGAGAGGGTTAACGACAGCCAATCACAGAGCAGAGGGGGTTAACGACAGCCAATCACAGAGCAGAGGGGGTTAACTACAGCCAATCATAGAGCAGAGAGGGTTAACGACAGCCAATCACAGAGCAGAGGGGGTTAACTACAGCCAATCACAGAGCAGATGGGGTTAACTACAGCCAATCACAGAGCAGCGTGGGGTCACCTGTTGGTCCAGATGGATCTGAAGAGGTCAAGAGATTCTCGCAGCCGATTGGTCGAGTTGTCCTCTCTGATCACCATGTTGTAGCTGCTGCTCGCCGCCACAAAGATGATGGCTGTCACATCTGAGCAGTGAGACAGGCGGTCAGAGAGACAGACAGGAAGAGGACGGTCACATCTGAGCAGTGAGACAGGCGGTCAGAGAGACAGACAGGAAGAGGACGGTCACATCTGAGCAGTGAGACAGGCAGTGTTGGGGGTAACGAGTTACAAAGTAACGAATTACTGTAACGATATTACTTTTTTGGGTAACTAAGTAAAGTAACGCATTACTCTAAAAATATCGGTAACTACACTACTTTACTAGACTACAGGAACGCGCTTTCCTGCGTTACCTAGGCCGTGTTTGCCTGTGCTGTGTCTGTCTGTTTAAGTGGCGCAGGAATTATGTGCGTGCTGCGGCTGCTGTCTGTGTGCGTGCGCGACGCGTGCTGCATAGAGAGGGGCGAGTGACGTTGCTGCCTGTACGAACAGGAGAGAGGGAAATGGAGACGGAGACTGAGACGGAGACGGAGACTGGGGGGTTCGGCTGGTGGCGATATTCCCACTACTTTCAGTTTATAGCTCGAAAGGACAAAAATATTCGAGTGAAATGCACTCTATGCCCAGGCGACAGGCTCCTTTCAACTGCTGCAAAGTCAATGAGCAACCTGTCCAAGCATTTGTCAGCCCAGCATGGCAACTCAAAACTCATCTGCAGGAGTCGATGAGCAGCCGACCCCGCCTAAACAGGCCAAGCTTTTTTCAAGTGTTGGAGCACAGAAGCAGGTAACACAGAAAGACATTAACAGGCTGGTTGCAGGGTTCATTGTAGAAGACGTGCTTCCCCTGTCGACGGTTGAATCGCCCAGGTTTCAAAAAATACTCGATTCTAGGTTCAAGAGTTTGTGAGTTTGTACGTTACCAGCTTTATACAATAAACACTAAGTGTTGATAGAGCTATGATGTTTGTCCTGTATCTACTCAGTAAATTAAGAAATGGGAAAGTAAAGTAATAAGTAGTGAAGTTACTTTTCAAATGCAGTAACTAGTAAAGTAATTTCATTACAATTTACAGAAGTAACTAGTAATAAGTAACTAATTACTTTTTTTGAGTAACTTCCCCAACACTGGAGACAGGCAGATAGAAAGACAGACAGGAAGAGGATGGTCACATCTGAGCAGTGAGACAGGTAGATAGAAAGACAGACAGGAAGAGGACAGTCACATCTGAGCAGTGCGACAGGCGGTCAGAGAGAAAGACAGGTTGGTTTCACCGTTAAAACACTGGATCCACTTCCTGCGTTCATCCCGCTGTCCACCAACATCAAACATGCTGAGAGACAGACAGACAGACAGACAGGTGGTTAGAGTTCATATTTTGTTGTGATTCTTTGTCGTACTCAGTTTCCCATGAGGCTTTGGGGGATGTAAACAGGAAGTAAAATGTTGCCATGGAGACAGTGGGTAAGCGTGTTTTTGGATTTGTGGATGGACAGCAGAGACAATGGATGGGATGTGGCTTTAAAAATGTCTCGGAGACAGCTGATTGGTCAGATGGACAGAGGGGGCGGGGCTAATACTCACTGGAAGTTGACCTTGTCGACCTGAAATCTGGTTTCAAAAATCCCCGACGTCAAAACTCTGCAGCGCAGCAGATCCTGCAGGAGGAGAAGAGGACACCAACAGCCGAGACAAAAAACAGACATTAAAGAAAACACACATTTTGTTTTATTTACATTTTAATCAAACATCTTACTTTTTTTTTTTCATTTATATTTTATTCATTTTTTTCTTTCTCACTTTTTCCTTTTACAATTTTTTTGGTTTTACAGGAAACATTCCTTCCAAACTTGTAGACTTGCCAAAATAAAAATCTCCAAAATGACGCCATTTATCAACCAGAAACTGTAAAAAAATTTGACAAAAATTCTGTTTGTCAAAACAGGATGAATATTTCATCACTTCCCGCCGAGTCGCTTCTGATAAATAAAGAACAGTCCCTTAGTTCTGATGATGCAGCAGGACGGTGTCATACCTGGTCGTTAGGTGTGTAGTCCGTCCTCCTGACTGAATCCAACCTGTCCAGGAAGCTGCAACACACACACACACACACACACACACACACACACACACACACACACACACACACACACACACAGAGTTCTTCTTCTGTTCCTCTAACAGCTCCACCCCTCCTCCACCCTGAGCTCTGATTGGTCCGTTGGGATTTAAAATGTCACAGTGTCTTTGAAGTGGAAGACTGAGTGTCTGTGTGTCTGTGCGTGTATGTCTTACTACTGGGCGCAGTCGATCAGCTGATACTCGTTGGCGCGTTCGAAACACGCCTTCACGCCGTCATCCTCCCACAGCTTCTGAGCATGCTCGAAGAACTCCTGAGAGACACGAGACGCAGGACATGTCAGAGTCTGCATGAGGTGAGCGCACTGCCGTCTGATTGGACCATGGTGACAGCGTGTGTCCAATCAGCGGCGGCGTCACAGACACGGAGATTAGACAGGAAGCTGGTTGTTTTGTGTTGGGGTGTCCTCAGAGACTCAGTGTTTGGATAATGAGGCCTCAGGTGAGCTTTCAGTCCCTCATTAACTCGTTACATCATGTCATTAACATCGTTAAAACAAACAAGCTCTGAACCTCTCCCCAGGTGACGTGCCGCAACTTTAAAGGTACAGTACGCCTCTTTAACCCGTCAGGGCGGCGTTCAGGTTCTCTGTGACACTGTCAGACAGGCTCTGATTCGCTGTGTCACAGGCATTAGCCAATCAGCAGCAGCAAGTTTACACACAATAGTTATGTTTGTTTACACAATTTTCAGGCTGAAGACCCAGCGTCACCAGTCAGCTCAGTGTCAACTTAGTGCAAGCTCTGTGTCGGCCCAGTGTCGGCTCTGTGTCGGCCCTGTGTCGGCCCTGTGTCGGCCCTGTGTCGGC
>NW_024666407.1:0-297 GCF_008729295.1 Plectropomus leopardus | reverse complement strand
GCCATCCATTTTCAATTCACTAAAAACTACAAAATGATAGAATTCTGAATTCATAATTATTTCGTCTACTGTGCATTTAATCTATAATGTTAATTCTAAATGCTTATAGCCTATACTTCTGATTTTCTGGAAATGTTTTATTTTTCAACACAACGCTTGGGTCCATACTTCTATGATTTATGTGGACTCACTATCAATTTTACAAGTGACGCATCAGCTGACATTGATTAGATTCCAAAAGGTAACTTAATTGATTTTGATAAATATGTGCAATATACTTTATAGCAGGGCAATACG
>NW_024666406.1:0-210 GCF_008729295.1 Plectropomus leopardus | reverse complement strand
TTTTTTCTACCAGAGTTAGGAGTAATAAATTCACTTCGCACAGCAGAGAGTCAAAATTTTAGACTTCCTGAATGCTTGTTGAGTGACATCAGCAGTTCATGTTACTATTTGTTATTTGTCATTGAAGATTTAATGAGGGTAAAGATAGAAATTGTTTATGTGCAGTTTGAAGGTAATAATTTAAACTCTGCAGTTGCACACATTTATTAT
>NW_024666405.1:0-274 GCF_008729295.1 Plectropomus leopardus | reverse complement strand
TTTTTTCTACCAGAGTTAGGAGTAATAAATTCACTTCGCACAGCAGAAAGTCAAAATTTTAGACTTCCTGAATGCTTGTTGAGTGACATCAGCAGTTCATGTTACTATGAATTATTTGCCATTGAAGATTTAATGAGGGTAAAGATAGAAATGGTTTATGTGTAGTTTGAAGGTAATAATTTAAACTCTGCAGTTGCACACATTTATTATATATTTTCTTAAATGATTTTTTTCCAAACTTTGCGTTAATTTTGATAGTTTTCTCAGTGCCGTT
>NW_024666404.1:0-326 GCF_008729295.1 Plectropomus leopardus | reverse complement strand
TGTGTTTTTTTGTTTCCTGCTTACAATTACAAGTACAAATAGCTTCTGTCTCGTAAGTTTCTGCACCTGTAACCAAATCTGCACGTTAAACAACGTACCTGATGTCGTGGAGGCTGTTGTACTGCAGCGGGTGATGCACCTGGTGGCTGATTACTGGCCGTGTGTGATGCTGCGGAGGCGGAAGAACACGGGGCTCCTGGTGCAAGTGTGGGTGAGGAGGGTGGGGCTGAGGGTGGGGTGGTGCCCTCATCGGGGGTGGGGAAGGGACAGGGGGTGGTGGTGGCTGCTCCTTCTTGACACTGAGAGGAGGTGGGGTGGGGAGGCAC
>NW_024666403.1:0-293 GCF_008729295.1 Plectropomus leopardus | reverse complement strand
TGTAGTTTGGAGTGAAGTTAGCGTGTAGCTTGGAGTGTAGTTTGGAGTGAAGTTAGCGTGTAGTTTGGAGTGAAGTTAGCGTGTAGCTTGGAGTGTAGTTTGGAGTGAAGTTAGCGTGTAGTTTGGCGTGAAGTTAGCGTGTAGTTTGGCGTGTAGTTTGGAGTGAAGTTAGCGTGTAGTTTGGCATGTAGTTTGGCGTGAAGTTAGCGTGTAGTTTGGCATGTAGTTTGGAGTGAAGTTAGTGTGTAGTTTGGCGTGTAGTTTGGAGTGAAGTTAGCGTGTAGTTTGGCGTG
>NW_024666402.1:0-769 GCF_008729295.1 Plectropomus leopardus | reverse complement strand
TGACGGCTCCGGACGAAGTTCCGCGAGCCGGAGGAACAGGAAAAGGCGGGGTCTCGGGTGAGGAGGCGGGGTCTCGGGTGAGGGAGGAGGTCTCAGAGGAAGGCGTCGCACCACTCCTTCAGACACTGAGCGCAGGCGCCGGCCTGACGGGAGTTTGCTCCGCTGGCGTCTTTCAGCCACTCGGTGAACATCTCCGTGTCTTTCTTCAGCAGCAGGAACTGACCGAGAACCACGAACGCCTCCAAACACACACAGAAACACGTCAACGACTCATACGCAAAACACACACACACACGTGAAAACTAAAATACAGTCTGCAGAAAAAAACATGCAAAAAAATACACAAAAAACCCTCAACAGAAAAACATGAAAAAAAAACAGAAAAACATACAAATAACACAAAAAAATAACAAAAAAAAATGTACCCCAAAAACATTAAAAGAAAAAAACATGCCAAACACGCACACAAAAAAATACAAAAAAGCGTAAAAAACGTGCAAAAAATACCACAAAAAGCTTGCAAAAAGTATTTGCATAAAAAGACAACACAAAACAAAAAAAACAAAAGAGGCATGTTAGCATAAAGTTAGCATGTAGTTTGGCGTGAAGTTAGCGTGTAGTTTGGCGTGTAGTTTGGAGTGAAGTTAGCGTGTAGTTTGGCGTGTAGTTTGGAGTGAAGTTAGCGTGTAGTTTGGCGTGTAGTTTGGAGTGAAGTTAGCGTGTAGTTTGGCGTGTAGTTTGGAGTGAAGTTAGCGTGTAGTTTGGCGTG
>NW_024666401.1:0-442 GCF_008729295.1 Plectropomus leopardus | reverse complement strand
TTACATGTAAAAAATACAAAAATAATATATATTTTTTAAAATAAGTTAATAAAAAACCAAGCGCTCTCTTATAATGCGGCTGAACGGCACCTAATGTGACGGTATGATACACAGCGGGACAGTAACAGTGTTAAACTCTGCTGGCAACAACTGAACTGGCAGCTCGGTGGTGGATGGGTCCAACAAACCCCGGACTTCCACCTCAACACCCCGCTGTTCACTTCCTGTAATGATGTTGAGGCAAATGATGATGTTTTTATTCTAAACCTAACCATGTGCTTTTGTTGTTAATACGAGGTGTTTTACCGACTTAAGTTCATTTTCAAAGAAACTGTACATTTCCAACGAGAACAGAAGCAAACTGAATAAATTTAACTGGCCTAAATTTTCACGCTAACCCACAACGTCAACACAAAAAGCAGTAAGATACCGCAGATACCGA
>NW_024666400.1:0-270 GCF_008729295.1 Plectropomus leopardus | reverse complement strand
CTCATCAGGTCTGGATAAGGTTGCCAGGTTTGCAGTAGTAAAATTTACTAGCATTTCACAGGTTGACCACTCAGTACATGAACTGAATAAATATTACTTGATAATGTCATTGACATTTACATTTTTAAATAAGGTTAAAAAAAATACAAGTAAATACCAAGTAGCACATTAAGAAATATGTCATTTTTTTAAGTAAACATGGGGGAGTAAAAAACTCTTGTAACATTTAATTATGAAATAAAAGTTATATTTAGTGGGCCAAAAAATCAT
>NW_024666399.1:0-351 GCF_008729295.1 Plectropomus leopardus | reverse complement strand
TCCAAATATTATCACTGTTATCACTGTATCGCTGTTATCACTGTATCACTGTTATCACTGTATCGCTGTTATCACTGTATCACTGTTATCACTGTATCACTGTTATCACTGTATCGCTGTTATCACTGTATCACTGTTATCACTGTATCGCTGTTATCACTGTATCACTGTTATCACTGTTATCACTGTATCACTGTTATCACTGTATCACTGTTATCACTGTATCGCTGTTATCACTGTATCACTGTTATCACTGTTATCACTGTATCACTGTTATCACTGTATCACTGTTATCACTGTATCGCTGTTATCACTGTATCACTGTTATCACTGTTATCACTGTATCACTGT
>NW_024666398.1:0-383 GCF_008729295.1 Plectropomus leopardus | reverse complement strand
AAGCCTGATCATCGGTAATGTGATTAAAGACGGCGGCGTGAAGGCAAATACACCCGTCCAGAGAGGACAGAGGACAGAGGACAGAGGACAGGTGTTAATGTTTGCTCCTTTTACAGGATATGAACCCTAAACACGACGACAGTTACAGTTTAACACAGAGATTTAACCCTTTGAAACAGAGAGTGAATTCATGTTCCTTATGCTGCTTTCCAAATTAAACATAAGTTTATATTAACCCTTAGCTGGAGCAATTTCTTCCAAAAACATGGGCAATCAGCAACTTGGTTACTGATGTTTCACAATTTGCAAGAAATTAGTGGATTTAAGAAATATATTAAAATAAAAACATAAAATAAGCTTGTATGAATTCTAAACAAACAAAC
>NW_024666397.1:0-1493 GCF_008729295.1 Plectropomus leopardus | reverse complement strand
CTCACACAAGAAAGTGCTTTACAATAAGGGCATCATAAGCACTGAGTGCTTCACATAAATGAACAGAAAACTGGACAACAAGGCAGTTCAATATAAAAAGATATTTAAAACAATAAGATGACATAATAGCTCAATATTAGCAAATCCATATAACGAACACAACCATTAATTATAAAATCAAATAAGATACATTTTAAAAATCCTGCAGCTGTGATGTGTAAAAAGCAAGAATTTCAGACTTGTTTTGGGAAAGTCAGAGTTAGTAAAATGCGTAAGTGTAAAAACAAGTTTTCAGTATTCTTTTAAAAATAATTAGCAGTATTTCTCTGTGAAATGCAAAAAAATGGAAACCAGTGGCTGACTGGAAAGTAGAAAATGTGAAACATTACAGGAATATGATGTATATAGCTGTAAACCTTACCTGCCCCTCAAAAATGTTCTGACTGGTAGACAAATGCTCTTGTATTATGTGTATTCAGAACCATTTCAGCGTTATAGGTTTAATAGCATCAGTAATCACTGAAGTAAGTATTATTTGTTGTTTGTTTGTCAGGAGCTGGACTACGGAGCGCTGTATGAGGTCCGCACTCCTCATTTCTACGTAGAAGCTAATAAGATGCCCACAGCACGGGTAAGTGAGACTGATTGTACTCTGGACATCCAGTTTAATCAGTGCATGATTAATCAATCATAATATCATTTAGTAAACGATTAGCAGGTTTGATTACTCTCAGAGCTAATATGGGTAGACTTTTTTTTATAACCATCAGCAGTAAAAAGCACACAACCCATAGGTACAGTAAATATTTACGTCCTTTTCAACATTGTATTCTGAAAGAAGTTGCTAATGAGATTAACCCTTTGAATGAATTGTTTTGCTGTATTTAGACTCCTCTCAAAAGCATTTAAACTTCTGAAACTTGAGCCAGTTTGATTTCTTTCAGCAACATAGGGGGAAAGGCAAACTGCAATTTGGCAAGAAATGTCCTACAAAATGCAAAAAAAAAAAAAAATGTTCAAGGTGAAAAAAAGAGAGATAGAAAATCATCCAAAAAATAGGGAAATATATAAAAAAAAACTATAGTTCTAATTATTATAATTCTTTAATAAACTTTCTTTTTTCTTTGTTTTTGGTTTTTTTCCTTTCTGTTTTTTTCTTTTATTTCCTAGATAATTTTCTTGTTTTTATTCATTTTTGGGTAATTTCTCGTTGAGATGCTCATTGCCTCTTACTATGTTTTTAAATGAGATCAAGCTAATTTTCTCAGGTTTTAAAGGGTTAAAGGATTATTAATAAAATTACTTATACTAAAGAAAAAAGTTAAGTTTCGCTGCTCTAAGACAGTCTTGTGTCTCCAGTTTTTGTGCTTTCAGATTAGTTAAAAGGACACAAAAATGAGGCAAGATACACGAGGAAGAAAGGGACAAAATCAGTTTTAAATGAGTAAAAATTAGTTTAAAAATACCTAAAAAAAAATGAGGAAAATGTACAG
>NW_024666396.1:0-269 GCF_008729295.1 Plectropomus leopardus | reverse complement strand
GGTGGATTTAACTAAAAAATTGGTAAAAGGTGAATGGAGTTTAGTGTAAAGTTTCCCATTTCAACAACTGAACATCTTTGAACATTTGGAGCATTTTCTGATGAGCTACTGCTCTTTCAGGAGTGTCCATATACTTCTGGCCATTAAGTTTACCTTATAGTCATCTGACAAATGAATGAATTTTTTTCTTTTTTTTAATTAAGAGGTATAGCATAAAAACAATTTTAATAGAATTTAGATAAACGTTAATGGAGTTGGAAAGATACATT
>NW_024666395.1:0-471 GCF_008729295.1 Plectropomus leopardus | reverse complement strand
TGTGATTTTTACTACTTTCTTGCTATTTTTTTCTGTCATTTCTTTTTTTTTATCATTGCATTCTCCCCATTTTTGAGAGAAATGAAACAAATTTCTTTGATTTTTTTGTGCTGCAGGTGAGTCAGGAGGAGCTGCAGTTACACTGAGCGGCCTGCAGATGGAGCAGCTGCACCATTCAGCTCCAGGCTGCCAAAAAATCTGAAATATTCCTTCTTTCTGTCCTCCCAACGTGTCTTTTTTATTCATTAAATTTAATCAAATTAAAGAAAAGACTTTTAATAAAGAGTATTTATTAAATACTCTTTGTTTATTTATACTTTTTACTACATTTCAAAATGTACTTTTATTATCATTATTTTTTCAATAAATATTTAAGTTTTTTTCTATTTCACGTTTGAATGGATGAATGGATGAAGGATGTTTCTCGTATTTAAGGATGTTTCTCGGATTTAGGACGTTTCCTGGATTTTA
>NW_024666394.1:0-351 GCF_008729295.1 Plectropomus leopardus | reverse complement strand
GACTCGGACTCGGACACAGACTCAAACACGGACACAGACTCAGACTCGGACTCAGACTCAGACACGGACTCAGACTCAGACACGGACTCAGACTCAGACACGGACTCAGACTCAGACACGGACTCAGACTCAGACTCAGACACAGACTCAGACTCAGACACAGACTCAGACTCAGACACAGACTCAGACTCAGACTCAGACACTGACTCAGACACAGACTCAGACTCAGACTCAGACTCAGACTCAGACACAGACTCAGACTCAGACACAGACTCAGACTCAGACACTGACTCAGACACAGACTCAGACTCAGACTCAGACTCAGACTCAGACACAGACTCAGACTCAGAC
>NW_024666393.1:0-459 GCF_008729295.1 Plectropomus leopardus | reverse complement strand
TTTCAAAATAGCAATTTCCATTCCTGGAAAAGTTTTGGAAAACTAAAAATACCCTCAAAGTTTTGGATAAGTCATAGAAATCTGCTTAACAAACCTGTGTAATAACACATCCAATGATATTTTTTTGTTATTTCTAGCATGTTTAAAAGAAGAAATGTTTTTGACAAAAGAGCAAAATAAAAAAAAATTTCTTAAAAAAGCATGCCTTTCAAATGTTTTTTTTTTTTAAAAAAAAAAGGCAAAAGTTTTTCTTAAACATTTTAAAGAAAAAAAGCTTGATATTTTAAAGGAAAAAAATCACCATTTTTTAAATTGCCAAAAAAGATTATAAGAAAAAAGGCATTTTTTTCCTTTAAAAATCACCAAAAACTTTTGAAAAGTTTTTCTCTTTCTCTCCAGACTTTTTTTTTTTAAAGTTAAAAGGTTATCATATAGAGATGAAAAAGAAGAAGCGATAGA
>NW_024666392.1:0-299 GCF_008729295.1 Plectropomus leopardus | reverse complement strand
AAGAAGAAAACGACCTTAAGAAAGTTCTACAAATATAAATGATTAGAATGCATTCATATTTTATTTTCTGTAACATCCCTATTTTTTTTTTTATAGTGTTCAATATTCCCCCAAAGATAATTTTGTTGTCATTTTCTTGTGTTTTTTTTTTTTTACTATTTTAATTTAATTTTATTTATTTCTTTTGTTTTTTAAAAAATAATGTAGGAAGTCTTTAAACAGGGTGGGAGATGCTTTTTGGTTTGGCTTAGGGGAGGGACATTTAACTTAAAATAGTCATCTTTTGTATTTAGTTTAAA
>NW_024666391.1:0-819 GCF_008729295.1 Plectropomus leopardus | reverse complement strand
GTGTGTGTGTGTGTGCGCTGACGTGTTCTCGTCTTGCCTGCCGTTATTAGCTCAGTTCTCTGGTAATCATGAGATTTTCTCATGAAATGATTCAACAGTCCTCACTGTTGTATTGTCGGTTTTCTTATCTACAGCATCTTTGTATCTCGTTGCCTTTTTCTCTTGTTTTGCATGTTATGTTTGTATGTGAAACCGTACTGTAAAAAAATGATTTAGCTGTCATTGAAGTGGATTTATGTGATTTAATAAATCAGTATGTTGGCTAAACTTGTGAAATGTTGTATTTCAGAATCAATATTATATTAATATTGTCACATGAGACCTGTTTTAGATTTTGTATATTATCATACAGTTAGTGTCTTAAAGGCTGTGTCACAGTAAAATAATGTAATTTTCTGAAATTACCCTGTTCTATGTAGTCATTACATCCACATTACTGATGATTTCTGAAAAGTCTCATTGTGTAAATAGTTTGTGAAAGAATCAACCCTAAAACACTGTCACAACATCACTATAATAACAATAATAATAATAATAACAACAGAGTTTATAGAGAGCACAAAGCAAAAGCAGAAATGGGATATATAGAAAGCAATGCAACAACAGAAAGTTAAATAGTCCTAGTGGGCTAAAGCATGACAAAACTAAGGAAGATATAGAAGAAACAAAATTAAAACAAAAATAATGCAAGATACAGGATGCAAAATGTCAATATAAAACAATACAAACAAATAGACCAAAACCAAAAAAAAGCAATAAAAGCACAAATAAAAGGAAATACATTAAAAATAAATAAAAAAAGATAAGAAAGGTAAAAAA
>NW_024666390.1:0-238 GCF_008729295.1 Plectropomus leopardus | reverse complement strand
TAAACACAAATTCACGAGCTGTTTGCTCACTTTGGGAGCTGGACACACATCCGAAATCCTCTCTGGGTTTTTCGCTCCTGTGGTTGATTTTGGATCAGACGAGCCGCAACTAACGATTCTCTTCAATTTAATGTTTTCAAGATTAATCGATTAACCCTTTGAAACCTGGATGGACATCAGTTGTCTTGTGCTGCATTCAGCTGCTTTTCAACCTTGAAAATCTGAGCAGGCCGGTTTG
>NW_024666389.1:0-294 GCF_008729295.1 Plectropomus leopardus | reverse complement strand
CGCACCCCCATCCACATCGGCCCCGCCCCGACCCTCAACAAACACACCATAGAGACAATACAATAAAAAAAAAAAGTAAAACATCAAATATTACAGTGTTGTTTTTATTATGGGGATTTTAACCCTTTGACACCTGGATCCAAACCGTTTGTCTTGAGCTGCATTCATTCGCGTTTGATAGGTTTGTCATTTCTGAGCAAATTGGATTGATTTATTGGGAAGAAGACAAGACAATAAGCATATATATATTTATAGTGTGAATTGTCATAACAATGTTATCTTGAAAAGACAAGA
>NW_024666388.1:0-291 GCF_008729295.1 Plectropomus leopardus | reverse complement strand
GTGAATTTTACTTTTCTTTTTCCCTGAAAATTCCATAATAACGTCGCCGCAAGCAACTAGACAAGCTTCACATTAACAAGACAGTGGGACTTTTTTTTTTCAAACTTTATTTATAGTTTTTGTTATTGTTGCTGTTTTTCAATATAAACACAAATATTCAAAAACACACACCCCATCCTCCCTGGAAGTAAATAAATTGGGTGACAAATAAATAAACATACAATAAATAACTATTTAAATAAATAAATAAACAGGTAAATAATAATGCCAACAACAGTGATAATAGTTGAA
>NW_024666387.1:0-376 GCF_008729295.1 Plectropomus leopardus | reverse complement strand
GTGCAGCTCCACGCGCCAGGTGCTGTTAATTAAGCACGAGGACGGCTATCCTGGCAGCTCTTGTAATCTTTGTATTTTGGTGTCCGTGAATTTTACTTTTCTTTTTCCCTGAAAATTCCATAATAACGTCGCTGCAAGCAACTAGACAAGCTTCACATTAACAAGACAGTGGGACTTTTTTTTTTCAAACTTTATTTATAGTTTTTGTTATTGTTGATGTTTTTCAATATAAACACAAATATTCAAAAACACACACCCCATCCTCCCTGGAAGTAAATAAATTGGGTGACAAATAAATAAACATACAATAAATAACTATTTAAATAAATAAATAAACAGGTAAATAATAATGCCAACAACAGTGATAATAGTTGAA
>NW_024666386.1:0-2874 GCF_008729295.1 Plectropomus leopardus | reverse complement strand
GGGCTGTTGGCATAAGAGAATGGGAGAAAGCGAGATAGGACATGGTGGAGGGGTGAAAAGCCTGCTGTGTATGTGCGCCATTCAGGAGGACGGGCAGCAGAGGGGAGGGGTGCATAATTCTCTGATAAGCGTGAGGCCTGTTTCGCTGGAGCCTCTGCTCAGCCACGAGGAGGAGGAAGTGGCTGCATGTTGGCTGGCGCTGTGTGCTGCTGCGCTTCGGGGCGATGGTACTTCCTGTTTCTAGACAGCCTGTACTTTGAGGGCACTGTAAACAACCCAGCGTTTCTGCACGCCTCTTTAAATAGCACACAGACACTTCAATCAGAGCTGCCGGAAAGATGAGCCGAGGAAGTCTTGCGACGAGAAACGAAAAGAAAGGGTTTCTGAGCGATGGCAGCATGAGGTAAACTTGTCCTGTGATCAAAAATAAAATAAATAAATTGCTGAAAGTTGCACTGACATCAAAAGAAAGGAATGCAATAAAGAGGAAAAAAGAAAGAGAGGCAGATGGTTAGAGGCGATGGCGTCATGCCAGGGGAAACAAAACAGCAGCACAGCAGAAAAACTCAACACAAAACTAGATATAACGCCACGCGGTTGTATGCTTTCACGCACCAGACAAGTTGCATTTACAGTTTACATCCATGTCTGTGAAAACATGGATATGTCACACATCTTCCCCACAGCACAGAGGATCTATATTATCACAACAGTTTCAAGGTGGTTCTTGAGTTATGGCATAAAACACGTTTTATGACGTCACCATGACCTTGACCTTTGACCATCAGATTGTAATAAGTTCATTCTTGAGTTCAAGTGGACGTTTGTGCCATATTAAAGAAACTCCCTCTCAAAGGCCAACTTCAGTTATTGTGTTCACGAAAATGAGACAGATGCAAGGTTGCCGTGACCTTGACCTCGGAACACCAGATTCCAATTAACTCATCTATGAGTCAAATTAAATATTTGTGCCAAATTTGTAGGAATTCCCGCAAGGTGTTCTTGAGACACAGCATTCACAAGATTGAGACTGACAAAGTCACAGTGACCTTCACCTTTGATCTTTGACCACTGAAATCTAATCAGGTTAACAAAGTCAAAGTGAATGTCTGTGTCAAATTTGACAAAATTCCTTTAAGATGTTCAGGAGATATTGCATTCACAAGAATGAGACAGACGAGGTCTCAGGGACCTTGACCTTTGACCACCAAAATCTTATCAGCTCATCATTGAGTCCAAGTGAATATATGTTTCAAATTTGAAGAAATTCCCTGATGCATTCTTGAGAGATCACCTTCATAAGTATATGTTTAGATGGACGGACGGACAACTCGAAAGCATAATGCCTCCTGCCGCGGCTATTGCCAGCGCTGAGGTATAAAAAAGTGAGAAAGAAGAAAAAGTGGCAGGGCAAGTGGTACGGTCAGGAAAGCAGGCAGGCAGTATGTGGCCACCTCTGAATCTTAGTGTGCAACTGAGAGGAGTGAAGGAAATGCAGCGAGGGAGGGAAGACAAGAGAGTGGAAGAGGGAGTCCAAGAAAAAATGAAAAAGGTTTGAGTGCAAGTGGGAGGTTCAGACAATAGAAGAGACGCTTCTGAGAGGGAGGAAAAGCTATCATGTGACTACAAGGGCGGACTGTACATAAAAAAGGGTAGGCCAAGTTGATTCACAACAAAAAAAAAGCTTCACAAAAGCTCAAGATTGATAGTGAAAAAATACGGTGGGAGCATGACAGGCAGTGCCAGAGGTCAAGACCTCAGGAGAAGAGAGCAGTGGACAGCTCAGTGCAGCAGCATTGCCTGGACGAGACTTGGCTGCACTGTGAGAAGCCCAGATTAGCACTAAGCCGATTGCAACGCGAGGTAGGATCAAGAGCAATTAATTTAGCACCCAGATAGTTCCAGGAAGAGGCTGAAAGAACTTGAACAAAACCTGGATCTCCAGCAAAACTCAAATACTAGCTGACTTAACATTCCTACTTCAAGTCTGTTCTCTACAAATGAGCCGCCTAAAAAGAATAAAAGAGAGTAGAGGAGAATTTGGAAGGTCTGAAAGGGTGTGTGGATGATAAAAGGAAGGATAAAAGAAAGATGAAGACGCTTGGCAGGGGCTGACATCAGCCAAAACAAACACCCAAAGAACAGGACATTCTCTCGCAGACAGAAATGGGCCGGCCTGTTCCAATGGGCTCTCCGAGAGACATGCCTACGACCCTGCGTCACCCATCCTTATTACAAAACAACATCCTGGTGCATAACTTAAAGGGGAATACAGCCTAAAACAGATTATTTCTCATTCTGTAACAACAGGCACTTCACTCTTATTTTCCACGCAAAGTCTACACACAGGGCTGTGATGACTGGACAGGTTTCATAACATTTTTTGGTCTATTTTTAGATGGCGCACAAAGCTGACAACGTAAGCTAGGCTTGGTTATTTTTACAGCAATGAGTTTCCCGGATCTGATTTACAAAAACTTTACTAAGGCTCGCAATACGTCCATTTCATGGTCAGCAGCAATAGTGTAACTAAGTACAATTACTCAAGTATTGTACTTAAGAATGAATTCAAGGTACTTGTCCTTTACTTTATTAATTTATTTTTATGCTTTTATTCAACTACATTTCAGAGGGAAATACTGTACTTTTTACTTCACAACATGTATCTGGCAGCTTTAGTTACTTAATAAAGATTTTTGCATTTAAAAAAAAACATAAAAAGGGTTTATAAATATATTGTTTGTCATAAATTAAATTACCAGCTACAATAATTAGCTGATTAATCACTCAGTCGATTCACAGAAAATTAACAGCCCTCTATTATGATAAACATTGTTTTTTCTTTTTTAAATGTTCTTATTAAGTTATTTTGAG
>NW_024666385.1:0-311 GCF_008729295.1 Plectropomus leopardus | reverse complement strand
GTGTGAAAGGAATTAAAAGCCTGTCTCATACAGATGCCTCTCCAAAATATAAGCCTGCTGAGTTCAGTAATTTAGGCAAATCTGAAATTTTTGTATTGCTTCTATGTTTTTATTTTATGTCTTATTCTATTAAAATGTATTGTTTTATTCTTCCTTTATGTTTATTGTCTTGCACCAAAACACAAAGTCAAATTCCTTGTATATTTAAATGTCCTTGGCAATAAAACCCGATTTTGACTGATTCAGATAATAGCCGGGGTTATTAATTAAAGATTTACAATATCCTTATGAGTTTATAAAGGAAATTTTGC
>NW_024666384.1:0-235 GCF_008729295.1 Plectropomus leopardus | reverse complement strand
GAAAACATTGTTAAATTTCAGAAATGTCCCAAAACCCTAAAAATGTCATAAAATCCTAAACACGTCTTAAAATCTGAGAAATGTGCTAAAATCATAGAAACATCCTAAGGTCAAAGAAATTTCCGAAAATTCTCCAAATATTCTAAAATCCTACAATCTCAGAAACATACTTAAATCCTCAAAATGTTGAAAATCCTAGAAATGTGCTAAAATTATAGAAATATTCTAAAATCCT
>NW_024666383.1:0-373 GCF_008729295.1 Plectropomus leopardus | reverse complement strand
CTCATGATTGGTTGAATAGCAGGAACGTGATGCCACGTAGATGTCTATTATGCGGACTCTGGCTCCAAATTACTTCACCAACGTAAAATGGCAGCAGCTGTATCCGGGACATTGGGGATTCGTTTTTGAACAGAGAGAGGAAATAGAGATGCGTTAGAGAGACGTTTCAAGTTTCAGTTAAAAAATAATGTTTCTAATGCACACAGACATAAAAACACTTTTTTAAATTCCTTTAAGGGTCATTGTAACTGATGACAATAATAAAAATTGGGTAAAACTGTGAACGTGTTCTATTTTCTGAGACAATTATTGTGCCATAAAACACCGTTTACATCACTGTCATCATATAAGGACAACACAGCCAATAAGATCA
>NW_024666382.1:0-386 GCF_008729295.1 Plectropomus leopardus | reverse complement strand
GCGGTGGTTCTCGCGGTGGTTCTTGTTGTGGTTCTCGCAGTGGTTCTCACAGTGGTTCTTGTGGTGGTTCTCGCGGTGGTTCTTGTTGTGGTTCTCGCGGTGGTTCTTGTTGTGGTTCTCGCGGTGGTTCTCGCGGTGGTTCTTGTTGTGGTTCTCGCAGTGGTTCTCACAGTGGTTCTTGTGGTGGTTCTCGCGGTGGTTCTTGTTGTGGTTCTCGCGGTGGTTCTTGTTGTGGTTCTTGCGGTGGTTCTCGCGGTGGTTCTTGTTGTGGTTCTCGCAGTGGTTCTTGTGGTGGTTCTCGCGGTGGTTCTTGTTGTGGTTCTCGCGGTGGTTCTCGCGGTGGTTCTTGCAGTGGTTCTCGCAGTGGTTCTTGTTGTGGTTCTCGC
>NW_024666381.1:0-303 GCF_008729295.1 Plectropomus leopardus | reverse complement strand
TCTGAAGAGATTTTGGTTGTTTGGTTGAGTCAGACCGGAATTCGATAGATGTGAACTATGTCACAGCTGAGGAAAAAAATGCAGAGGAAGTAAAACCGATTATCAGAATAGTCACTCTTATGATTCTTATTGGGCTCATTTCTTTAGTGAATTAAGTAGTGAAAATAAACAATTGTCCATTTTGAGGGGGATCCCCTGGTACTCTCTCAGGGACCCCTGGGGATTACCAGACCCCTCGCTTAAAGTGATATGAGACAAATAGACAGATGCAAGGACAGCATTAAAATAAATTGCATTAGTTAT
>NW_024666380.1:0-452 GCF_008729295.1 Plectropomus leopardus | reverse complement strand
GCAGGTCAGTCTTCGACCGGGTCTTCAACCGGGTCCTTAACCGGGTCTTTAATCGGGTCCTTGACCGGGCTGTGAACCGGGTCTTTAACTGTTGGAGATTTCTATAGTTTTTATTTTCTTTCACATTTGTTGTTGATGATGTTTTTACATTTTTCAGATCCACAAACTGTAAACGAAGAAATTATTGTTGGTTTTTCACATTTCCAACAGTCTTTGAACACATCACCGCTGCCATCAAATGACGCGTTCAAATACTTCTAATACTTCTAATACTTCTCCTCAAATACTTCCAATACTTCTAATACTTCTCCTCAAATACCTCTAATACTTCTAATACTTCTAATACTTCTCCTCAAATACTTCCAATACTTCTAATACTTCTCCTCAAATACCTCTAATACTTCCAATACTTCTCCTCAAATACCTCTAATACTTCCAATACTTCTCCTCAA
>NW_024666379.1:0-377 GCF_008729295.1 Plectropomus leopardus | reverse complement strand
TAAACATCCTTCATTTAAACACAAACCTGAGCAGAATAAATGTACAATTAAACACAAGATGATGAACGACCTCGTGCAGAAAATGTGTTTCTTTTGTCCTCAGAGTATCGTTTGTTTGTTTGTTTGTTTGTTTGTTGTTTGCTTGTTTGCTTGTTTGTTTGTTTGTTCGGCTGCTTTCAAACACAAAAGCTTCAGTCAGCTGAGCGGGACCATTCAGTCCGATGTGAAATTAATTATGTTCTGTTTTTATGCACAAACGGCCTGAAACTGACTTCTGTAAAAGAAGCTGTTTAAGAGACATTTCTGTGCTTTTGTTTTTTATGAAATCCAATTTATATATATTTTTATAAACTTTTTTTATGCTTTTTATGCACTTT
>NW_024666378.1:0-296 GCF_008729295.1 Plectropomus leopardus | reverse complement strand
ATTCAGCACATCTTCAGTCTGTTCTCACACCAAAAGTCCTGCGGCACGTTTATTATTATTTTTTATTTTTAGCCCAAAATGACCAACGCGTTCAGCAGCTGAATACTGCAACCGGCGCCGCAACCCAAAATGATCACAACCCTTCGGTCATGATACAGTGTTGCTGTAGTTTTGAATGTTTTGCAATAACTTAAATAGATATATTGTAATCTATTACCTTTAAAATCTTCTTTCCTTTTCTTTAAAATTTTTTGGCGATATAAAAATAAACAACTTTTTGGTGATTTTTTTCTTTT
>NW_024666377.1:0-304 GCF_008729295.1 Plectropomus leopardus | reverse complement strand
GAGCCTCCCTGAGTGACTGGC
The DNA here is from genome assembly GCF_008729295.1 of Plectropomus leopardus. NCBI lineage: Eukaryota > Metazoa > Chordata > Actinopteri > Perciformes > Serranidae > Plectropomus > Plectropomus leopardus. Next base: position 283 of record NW_024666377.1, on the reverse strand, counting down.
AGAAAATGCATGACCCTTACACCAACGCATTTTTACACATACCTTTTGATGTCAAAGTATGTTTTCTTAAAAATAAAAAAAAACTACAAAAAAAAACAAATTGCCACACTTTTTTTAAAATTTTAAAGATAGAAAATTTTTTAAAGATTTTTTTTAAAGACAGGAATAAATAATCCAAAAAAATGCAAAACAAATCAGCAACATCAATTTTTTTAAAGGACATAAAAAAGCCAAACATCAGAAAAAAAATTCACTAAAAAAATGGTTAAAGACAAAAAATACA
>NW_024666376.1:0-324 GCF_008729295.1 Plectropomus leopardus | reverse complement strand
CATCATTTTTAGACTCTCAGTCATTATTTTGAAAAACTAAATCAATATTTTGAGATACCAAGTAATTTGAGATACTACCCAATTATTTTTTAGTTATTCATTATTTTTGAGATATTAATTTGATGAAGTTTTTCATTGTTTTGAGATAGTTTGTCATTCATTTCAGATATTATTCGAGTGGCGGGAGTTTTGTTGGGGTTTTTTTTCACATTGGCAGAAATGGGCTTCCGCAAGCCGACGACCTCTTCAGACCGGACAAATTTAAGAGACAGTCTGCTAAAATTACCAGCAACATGTGATCTTTAAAGTCACAATGAAATAATA
>NW_024666375.1:0-1097 GCF_008729295.1 Plectropomus leopardus | reverse complement strand
TCTTCTCTTCTTCTCTTCTTCTCTTCTTCTCTTCTTCTCTTCACACCACTGTGGGAGGCCGGCGCGGTGACCAGGAGCACGCGCAGAACACCGAGTCCGGTTAAAGTCGGACTGAGGTGTTAAATGACGAAGGAAATCAGTTTGTAATCGATGTAATCTATCTGTGTGCGTTAGTCTGTTTTTGAGAAATCGGATCTAGACTGACTTCAGTCAAACAAACATGATGTTTAAACGTCCAGGTTGAGTCACGCCGACACAATAATTCAACGTTTCGTAACATGTGAACTTACTGAGTGAGATTTGTGCTCCGTGTGCCGCTGATTCAGCTGCAACTGTGACCAGACTTCCCCGCAGATTTTTCACGTGACTTTTTATCTGCTGTTAAATTCTCAAATCATAACGTTAAAATGGCAAATAGGTACAGATAAACAGTACTAAAATAGACTTAGATGGACTTAAATATATCCAGCTATAAAAATCTACTCAGACGGGGCAGAAGACACGTAATTCAGAGACGATGGGCTTTAAAAGAGTGTTTTCAAAGGTGTATTTGTGTTTATGAAGTATAAATATGTGGTAATATTTGTTATCATAAGATACAGAAACTGGGTGAATCTAGTTGTCTGTATATTTATATTTATACACAGATAGATATATGTGCGTATATATGCATTTGTGTACATGCCTGTATATGTAATCATATGAGTATAAGTGAAGATTAGTGACTCGGTGGTAAAGAGGGATTAAATCCGTGTAAACGTCTTCCTGCTCCTTTTCGGGCACGTCAGTGCTTGTAAATGGAATTTCTCTTCTGTAACACGTTTTTCACTTTATTCTGCTTATTTGTGGGATCTAGTTAAACTTTTTGTTTGTTTGTTGACATTAATTTTCATTCATCCGTTCATGAAGGAGACGTTGCTGACATTAGTGCAGTTTCTGTCACCAGTACATCAGCGTTTTACTGCGGCGTCTCGTTTACGATCCCCGTGGCCTGAAGCGCTCTGAGAAAAGACTCTGGGTGCGGCGTTTTCTCTCCTTAGTGGAAACAGCTTTTCTTTATTTAAAAGACACAAATGTTCAAAAAAAAAGAAAAACCC
>NW_024666374.1:0-880 GCF_008729295.1 Plectropomus leopardus | reverse complement strand
AAATAGTTTGAAGAGAAGGGAAATTGATGAACTTTTTTTATTTATTTTTTTTTTTAGATTTTTGTGGTCTTTTATTGCCTTTAATGTGCCGTCTAAGCGTGAAAGGGGGAGAGAGAGAGAGAGAGAGGGTGACATGCAGCAAAGAGTCGATGCCAGAATCGAACCCGCGGCCGTTTTGAAATTGTTTTTAAAAATTGTTAGAAAAAGAAAAAAACAACTGCCTGAAAACATTAAAGAAAAAGGAAATCACCATACAATAGAAAATAACAAAAAGGTTAAAAAAAAAAAAATTAAATCACAAAAAAAAAGAATTTTGGGCCACTTTGTTGTCTTACAAAATTTTGGGTGATTTATTTATTTATCTATTTATGGATTTATTTATTTTTTGTGTGATTACATATTTTTTTTGTAATTTTCTTCTTTAATAATGTTTTGGGCTTTTTAAAATCTTTTTCTTTTAATTTTGGTGATTTTTAAAATAAACATGCCTTCCAAACCTTCCAGGGAAAAAAAATCAAAATGACACCACGACCTGCAGCCAGAAACTGTTAAAAAAAATTTTCAGCGGTTCTTGAACACACCATGTAGGACAATCACATTTTCTTGTGTTTTTCTTCTAAACTAATCAGGGCTGAAGCCTCGGAGGCCAAGGCTAACTGGTGCAAACTATTTATTTTTAGAAATCTATTTGTAATATTGATTGTTTTTCCAAAACTGCTGCTGGATTTGAAATCTGCAGAGGGGTGTTTCTTTTAACTTCATCTGAAAGACGCTTTGACCTTTAAAAAATTGGCTTTATTTATTGACAAGTAACTTGAGAAATTTTCCAAAAATCAGCAAGAAATGAGTGAAAAAGTTCGAAAAAAAACTTATGAGAAAA
>NW_024666373.1:0-610 GCF_008729295.1 Plectropomus leopardus | reverse complement strand
AAATAGTTTGAAGAGAAGGGAAATTGATGAACTTTTTTTATTTATTTATTTATTTTTTTAGATTTTTTTGGGTCTTTTATTGCCTTTAATGTGCAATCTAAGCGTGAAAGGGGGAGAGAGAGAGAGAGAGAGAGGGCGACATGCAGCAAAGAGTCAATGCCAGAATCGAACCCGCGGCCGTTTTGAAAATGTTTTTAAAAATTGTTAGAAAAAGAAAAAAACAACTGCCCGAAAACGTTAAAGAAAAAGGAAATCACCATACAATAGAAAATAACACAAAGGTTTAAAAAAAAATTAAATCACAAAAAAAAAGAATTTTGGGCCACTTTGTTGTCTTACAAAATTTTGGGTGATTTATTTATTTATCTATTTATGGATTTATTTATTTTTTGTGTGATTACATATTTTTTTTGTAATTTTCTTCTTTAATAATGTTTTGGGCTTTTAAAAATCTTTTTCTTTTAATTTTGGTGATTTTTAAAATAAACATGCCTTCCAAACCTTCCAGGAAAAAAATCAAAATGACACCACTACCTGCAGCCAGAAACTGTTAAAACAGAAATTATTGTTGGATTTTAAAATTTTCAGCGGTTCTTGAACACACCATGTA
>NW_024666372.1:0-631 GCF_008729295.1 Plectropomus leopardus | reverse complement strand
GTTCGTGTGTCGCCTAGAGACGGAGGCTGAACGGAGCGGGGTCGATGAGGGTAACGGCGGTGAACCGAGGCGACGAACAGGCTGCCGGTAACGTCAAATCAGTTTAGACACAGTTTCATTTTACAGCCGCATTTTATCCCTTAAAATATATTAATGGAAGTTATTGTTTTTTATTTAAATGTTTCGTAACTTAATATATTTTTCTTTTTTTTTAAATGTCTTTTTTTAATTTATTTTTTATTTTCATTTATTTTTTTGCATTTTTTGTAAAAACGTTTTTTTGTATTTATTATCTCGAGGTTTCATTTTAATTAGAAAAATTATTTTTCTTTTATTTATTTTCTCAGTTAATATTTTTCTCTATGTAATAATAGGAGACTAAAATGATTTTTGTAAAAATAGTGGATGGGATTAAGAATACACTTTTCATTTAATGTGATTTAATTTTAGGTTTTAATTCTGGAAATCAAATGTGTCTGTTTACATTTGAATTTATACATTTTTGTATTTTTATTCATATATTTTTAAATTTTTTTTTAAAATATCTGTCCCAGATTCAGATTTATTATGTGTAAAAATATATCACATTGCGGTATTTGTAATTTGTTTTAAGTATTTTTACCAAGGAGGT
>NW_024666371.1:0-381 GCF_008729295.1 Plectropomus leopardus | reverse complement strand
GCTGTGGCAAAACAGAAAGACCACACGTACGCTAGGCAATTTCGACACTGTTACGGAGTTGTACTTTTGAAAATTTAAAATTAATTTATAGTTTTAAAAATAATAAACTGCCTTTTGTGGGAGCTACATCTCTGAACACTGTTTTCTATATTTTGATTTAGTGTGTACTGACTGCTCGGTGGAGTTTTTATTTCGACTGCTGTGTGTGTGATCTGAAAACAATGCTTGATTTTAGCACAAATAAAACTGTTTTGATGTGACTGTTTGAACTTGCCAGAATAGTCAGTGGTTTTTTGAATGTAGTTTTAAAACTGAGGTTTGTGTTTACAGCTTTGAGAAAAAGATGGAAGGTGTCAAAAATCTGTCTTGTCTGCATTATAT
>NW_024666370.1:0-318 GCF_008729295.1 Plectropomus leopardus | reverse complement strand
CGCTGATGTTCACAGTCTCTCTCTCTGTGTAATTGTTCTGCACAGCTGCATCAGATTTGTGGTTCTGTAGTTTTCAATGAACCGTGCTCCGACAGTAAAGAGAGTTTCCTAAAATCCCGCCGCAGCCTTTGAACGTAGCTGAGGACTTCAGCTTCCCGCGTTACGCTGGACTCTGATCAGTCGCCGTCGCGTCGTGCTGCAGACGAACATTTGATTCTGATTTTGGTCATTTCTGTTGATCACGCGCTGCTGCATCAGCTGTTTTCACTTCACTCAAGTTTTTCTTTCTGCTTTAAAACATCCAGAAGATCCGACAAA
>NW_024666369.1:0-344 GCF_008729295.1 Plectropomus leopardus | reverse complement strand
AAACGAGTGAAAACGATTAGATTACCACCAATTACTACTATTATTACTAATTCCATTTTATAGCAGGCCCTTAATGTTTTATTGTGTTGTGATCCTTCATTTCCTCTACATTTCATTTATGATCCAATTTAATTTCTTTTTTGTTATGAACTATTGTTATACAACTTCTATTTTGAAAATATTGAATGGATTGGTATTAAATGTGTAGGCCTAAATAAAGTTCAAGAGATTTGAAAAATAAAATTTAAAAAAATAGATCCAACAGAAAATAGCTGCAATGTTATTTTAAAACGATTATTTTTTTTCTTTTGTTTTTAGCAGCGTTGCTATATTTTTTCCTTTCT
>NW_024666368.1:0-379 GCF_008729295.1 Plectropomus leopardus | reverse complement strand
AAATAAATAAAATAAATACAAAATGCAGACATTTAAAGTTGCATGCTATTTGCTTTAAGGTTTGGTGAAAGCATTTCTAAAGAAAAGTGCAGAAAAATATTTACCACAACCCTAATATGTAAATCTGTTTAACCCTTTGAGACCTGGTTTAACCTCAGATGTCTTTCACCTGTCAGTATTTAAATCTTTAAACTCTGAGCATATAATTTTATTTTTTTTAAAAAAAAACATGAGAATAATTGACTCAGCGAGAAATGTCCAACAAATTGCAAGAAATTAGTAGATTTAGAAAATTATTTTCGTAAAAGTAAGGGAAAACTTTTCGGAGGGCAATATTTGTAATTGTCATAATTAGATATTTAAAATTATTTTAGAAATT
>NW_024666367.1:0-928 GCF_008729295.1 Plectropomus leopardus | reverse complement strand
TATTTGGCAGGCCTTTTAAAACAGCACACTGGTAGTTTAAAAAAAAATCATTATTCATTTATGTAATACAATATACTTATTTACATTTTTGTCTTTTTTGTGAGTTTTTGTTAAGTTCAGTTTTAATTATAGGCTATAAAAATTACATATTTTATTTAATGGCGTATAAAGGAGAGGTGTTGTATATATTCAAAAAATGTTCAATGTTCTTATTAAACCTCGATAATATATCTGCCAACATCCAGCTTGGCTTGGAAATAACTTTAATTCTAGCCTGCTCTATACATGAGCTCAGGAGTCAAGGGGGGTTGTTTCGACTAAACAGAGTAAAAAGAAAATTTGTCTACTTTAACACGTTACTATTTTACACATCATCGCTCAAGAGCTGTGACTGTGACAAATGTTTTACATTTGTCGACTTGTGGTCAAACACTGATCCACTGACACAGTCGGGACGTGAAAGTGGAGAAATGCGTCAAGCCGCATACCAGCAGCGTGAACAACACCGGACATCAGCCGATGTTGCCTTCAAAATAATAGTCTCATTCTCGTTATCATTTTGGTACCACTCATCCGCTCTCGGTAGAGGCCCTACTAGAAAGTTACGCTGCGTCGTGACGTCACTCACGTGCGACCACGTACCAGTTAACGTTTACCGCTCGCCGCCGTCAAAACTACCTAGTAGTTAGCTAAACGAATTTAAGTTTGGAAATTGAAATGTCAAAATGGACGTTTGGTTTTCAAACGCCCACGGACAGAAAATGTGCCGGACATGTTGGATAGTTGTTCATACACACCTGAGGAGGAACAGGACAGGGAGGGCCCTCTTTCTCTACCTGCCAGAGCCAGTGAGTTAAAAGTTATTTAAATTTCTTTATAAATTACTCTTTCTCTCTCTTTCTCTTTCTCTCTCATACACACACACACA
>NW_024666366.1:0-255 GCF_008729295.1 Plectropomus leopardus | reverse complement strand
AGCAGCAGGATTTGGTGTTCATCATTTAAATTCATACAAATACAGACTATTAAATAATACAGAATGATTAGTTTACGGAATAGATTCGTTTGTTCCATCCACAAGTTGTTTTCTTTAACTTCTGCTCATAAATAAATGTTTTCTCTAATAATTCACAAAAATATAAATGAGACAGATTATTTTTCTCAAAGATTTAATGTTTTGCATGAAAATAACTCACCGGTGTGTCTGTTCAGAGAGAAATCATCGGAGTGG
>NW_024666365.1:0-515 GCF_008729295.1 Plectropomus leopardus | reverse complement strand
AATAAAATATATGTAAGAATAGCAATAAAACAATAAAATGTAGAAAGTAAAAGCAAAAAAAAAAAAATAATAATTATGTCTGTAAATTAACCAAATCAGAAACAGTGAACAAAAACCATATAATCTAGCATATACTTAAAATGATCTACTGGCACATGCGTGTATTTTAATACTCCTTGTTAATCGTTACATTTATTTGGTGCAAAAAACTAAAAGCTAATTTACCAAGCTCGGTACTGATCTAAGGAGTTTCAGCATGTGCATACATACAAACATATGCTGTATACTGCAGCACCTATCACCTCACTTACCAAATGCTTTGAGCTTCATGTTTCAATAAATCAATTAAAGAAAAAAAAGGTCAACAGTCCTCTACCCAAGATTAACTTCTTTGGTTGCTTTTTTAAAACTTTGTTTGCTTTTTCCTTGAGTAATATAGTATGGCAAACTATTCCAATGAGAAATGACGCCATACATAGCAGTTTTTTCACTGCATTTGTTCTAGATTGAGTATT
>NW_024666364.1:0-1077 GCF_008729295.1 Plectropomus leopardus | reverse complement strand
AAAATGAAATGAAATCAAAAAATTACAGCCTGGCCCAAACCCAGTGAGTCCGGTTTGGCCCAGTCAGGCTCAGGTCAAGAACCAGAGCTCTTCTTCTCATGGTCATGCATTTTCATTGAAAACTAACTGTTTAAAAGACTCACATAAACAGCGCAGGTGTGCTTCTCCTCCAGAGACTGATTACGAGGTAATGTGTTAAATTATAATGTTTTACAATACATGTGTTTGGGAGGCACTGAGTATATGACTGGATAGATGAGTTTTGGATTACCTTGCATGAGTTGTGTGTGACTTTGTAAACAGATTTTCTAAAACATTTTAGCTGTTTTTATATGCAGGGCCCTATATTTCAATTCATTAAGTTTTTCCTTAGTTTTTGGAGTTTTCATTTCCTGGAGGCACGCGAGAAAATCATTCAGCGTGACACCAGATGAGTCACTGAAAGTGAAATAATGATTTGGGGGATGAAGAATTCCTTTAATTTTACAGTTTTCATTGAATAAAATGATGAAAATGAAAGTAAAACAACTAAATAAGTTTAGAAATGTTCACAGATGTTTGTGTGTAAAATAAAATGTCTATATTATATATGAAATAGTTGTTTTTCTGCATGTCTGTCTCTCTCTCAGGCTCTGGAGTATCTGTTTAAGTTCATCGTCCAGTCTCGGATCCTGTACTCTCGGGCCACTTGTGGAATGGAGGAGGAGCAGTTTCGCACCAGCATCCAGGAACTGTTTCAGTCCATCCGCTTCGTCCTGAGCCTGGACAGCCGCAACTCAGAGACACTCATCTTCACACAGGTGAGAAAACGCAAAATACTTCGTTTTTAGCTCTTTTCTATAATAGTTCTTTTTTTAAAAAAATTCTTTTAAAATAAAAATAATGTGAAGAAGGCAATGAGCAACTTAGGAAGAAATAACCCAAATATTAGGAAGAAATTAAATTACCTTAAATTAGCAAATAAATAAATAAATACATGAAAAGAATGGTAAAAGAACAAATGACCTGAAAAAAAGTACTCAAATAAAATGAGCATGAATAACACTTTTTTTCCTGTAACCTAATTTAAATATAGAA
>NW_024666363.1:0-311 GCF_008729295.1 Plectropomus leopardus | reverse complement strand
TGTTTTCAATGAAACATTAACCAGTTACAGAAACTTAACAGGAGGAGTTGTAGTTGTGGACAAAGGCAAAACAGAGGGTCAATTTGCACTTGGTTAGAATACTGACACTGCAGCTCTTCAAAAATGTACACCCATCCTTGCAAAGTGTTATTATGGATCTCACTGTGTGCTGTGATTGGGTAGTAATTGTCAGACACGACACGCCAAGGTCAGTGGCAGTTAAGATTAGGGCAAAGAGGCCATGTTTAGGGCTTGTACAAGCCAATCTCTGATATTCTCCAAGACTAAAATTAAAATGTACAAGAGAAACT
>NW_024666362.1:0-424 GCF_008729295.1 Plectropomus leopardus | reverse complement strand
AGAGATTTTAAAAACTCACCCCTTTTTTTTGTTTTTGTTTTTGTTTATTTATAAATTCCTTACAGTTTGAGTGACATTTGTTGTCAGGTTGGTCATCGCTTCTTCCCTTGTGGTTTTTTTTGTGTGTGTTCGTTTTATTGTGTTTTTAAAGAAATCAAACCAATTTGCTAAGGTTTCAAGGGGTTAAATAGTTTGTGAAAGGTATCTTCACGCAGCACAAGAAAACTGATGTCAGTCCAGGTTTCAAGGGGTTAAATGCAATTTTGAGGTATCGCACAGAATGGCACAGAATTTTTTTCTTTTTTTAACAATGTGCATCGCGAATCCAATAATGTTTTTTTTTATAGGAGTGAAAAGAAAAATCAGCAGAATATTTTTTTAAGTGACTGACCTGTTTGTCTTTGCAGAGAAGTCACCTGATGAG
>NW_024666361.1:0-340 GCF_008729295.1 Plectropomus leopardus | reverse complement strand
ACTTGGAGATTTACAGAATTTGGAAAATAAAAGCAGACATTTTTTTTCTTAGTCTTGAATAAAACTAAGTAGTATTGGGGTTTACTGATAGGACAGTAAAGTCTGAGAACACCATTTTATCTTTTTATTCCCTGGGAATGTTAAAAACAATAAAACATTTATTCTCCTATGTGTTTTCAGGAGTTTTTAGACAACAATTGAGCTTTGTAGCGCTAAAGTGTTACATATATCAGCTACACAGACATTAATGGTTAGTAGGATGAATTCATTGTCAGTCTTTTCAGGTTAATAATAATAATAATGATAACAATGACAATAACAGCAATAATAATAATAATAA
>NW_024666360.1:0-454 GCF_008729295.1 Plectropomus leopardus | reverse complement strand
TCAAAGTAAAAAACACATTGTAACTGTTTGCTAAACTAGCACATTAAGGGTCCGGTGTGTAGGATTTAGAGGGATATATTAGTAGAAATTAAATATATTAATAACAACGTTTTCATCACTGTTGTTGTGTTTTTGTTACGAGTTAGTTATATCTACATACAGAGTGGGTTCTCTTCCATGGAGTCCACCATGCTGTACTACAGTAGCCCAGAATGGACAAACCATTTGCGTTTTCCCAGCTGCCACCGTAAATCTTCTACATGCTAAGCACATGGGACCGTTTGAGACTGTTGCAATGCTGCATCCTCACTGCTAGATGCCACTAAATCCTACACACTAGACCTCTTAATGGTAAGGACTTAACACAAATGGGTAAAATAATATAAATAAAAATGATAATAATTATGAGATCAATCCAATTTTCATAATTCTTAATCTCTCTTTATTGCATTAG
>NW_024666359.1:0-344 GCF_008729295.1 Plectropomus leopardus | reverse complement strand
TATAACATCTGGCTAAGGCTATTGGTAGAAGTATGGAGAAAATGTAATGTAAAAGTAGTGTAGTGCTTGAGCAAGTGTAACGTTACTTAGTTACTTTCCACTATTGCACCTTAACATTACACCACCAGCTGGAAATATTACATTATCATTTGATGACAGCAGCAGTGCGGTTAATCATGTGATGTGAGATCATTACGGCACTAACTGTAGCTCGTTGGCTGCGGTGCTAACTGTCAAAACTCGACTGTCCACAGTGGGTGTTAAACAGGCTACTAGCACCGTTAGCTAACACAAGCGCCGTCATTCATCACTCAGTCCCCGTGTCTGCGTCTGTTCACAAAGAC
>NW_024666358.1:0-395 GCF_008729295.1 Plectropomus leopardus | reverse complement strand
AACTCTCATTTTAATTTAGTGTGGTATCTTTATTGATTTAGCTTTGTGTCTGGTTTAGGGACGTTATCATTTGATACCCCATCTATCCCTCTTGTCTTTCCTCTTTCATCCTCTTCCTTTTTACAGTCCTTTCTTGGCTCCTGCTTGCTTTACAGTTGTCAACACAAGAACTTCCGTTTGTAATAACCACAGAATCTGTAAACTGATATTTAATATTTGGCATTGCATGGCTCCTATCATCCCATAGCTGTCATTTCATATCAGGCTAGTTCATCTTGGTCTAAATTATTACCTATTATTCTCTGTTTTACTGACATTTATTGTGTTTCCACACTGCAGCTCTACCTGGTCATTTTCTGCCTTTATCCTTGGAGTTATAAAAACCTGGGAACCAG
>NW_024666357.1:0-282 GCF_008729295.1 Plectropomus leopardus | reverse complement strand
CTTTATCCATTTATTTTTGACATTTTGTTTATTCAACATAAAGACAACACAATCCTGATGAACATGGTTACCTGGTGAACACCTGTGTTACCTGATGTACACCTGTGTTACCTGATGAACACCTGTGTTACCTGATGTACACCTGTGTTACCTGATGTACACCTGTGTTACCTGACGAACACCTGTGTTAGCCGATGAACACCTGTGTTAGCCGATGAACACCTGTGTTAGCCGATGAACACCTGTGTTACCTGATGTACACCTGTGTTACCTGGTGAACAC
>NW_024666356.1:0-415 GCF_008729295.1 Plectropomus leopardus | reverse complement strand
AACTTTATACTTCTATTCTACTACATCTAAGAGGGAAATATTATACCTTTTACTTCAGCCTATATTTAGCCTATCTGACAGCTGTAGTTACTTTAAAAGTAAGGATTTTTTTTGCACATAAAACTTACAAAGAGCTTCAAAAAATATGATGCGTTGTTTTTATATACAGTCTATGTTTCGGACATTGATTTGAGTGAAAATACCAACTTACTTTTGACTTGCAAAACAACAATTTGGTCCCACTTCTGATATTACTGTTAAACCCTTTAAACCTGAGCAACTTGTTGTTTTTTTGTTTTTGTTTTTTTAAACATTGGGAGAGGGCTATGAGCAATTTGAAAAGAAATTACTCAACATTAACATGAAATTTGTAAAACAAAAAAAATAAATAAATAAAAAAAGAAAGAAAATGACC
>NW_024666355.1:0-216 GCF_008729295.1 Plectropomus leopardus | reverse complement strand
ACTGTCCTTACATTAACTTTTGGGCTGAATCCCAATTCTCCCAGTGTGTCACTTCCCTTAGATTTGGAGTGCTCTCCAAAAAGTAGTTCCCTTTCACAATGCACTCAGAGGGGGCTGAGATCTTTACCTAGGCAACGGGACAGCACTCATTACATCATCAGGAGCCTCGACTGAATATACGAGACAACAGCACACAGGAATAAAGTTGTCTTGAAA
>NW_024666354.1:0-252 GCF_008729295.1 Plectropomus leopardus | reverse complement strand
TTTTTTGTATAACATTTATTCTATGTCCTTTTTTACTTGTTTGAAATGAATCAAATCACATCAAATGCAAAAAAGATTTGGGGTTTAAAATTTAATCAAGCTGTATTATGTTATGGGTTTAGTAAAGTCGGGTCATTTTTAGTGATGTAAACAAAAGCTAAAACAACACAGGGGTTAATAACATTCACCTCTGCTAACAGTGATTGAGATAAGCTAGCTTACCTTTCCATCAAGTTCTTGTTGTTAAAATCC
>NW_024666353.1:0-1557 GCF_008729295.1 Plectropomus leopardus | reverse complement strand
TTATAAAAATAAAAAAATGTATATGACAAAACAGATGTCAAATTTTTCCTTGGGGGCCATAATTTACAGATGAGGAAATGTTAATCAAATGGCAATAAATGTTATTGTAACACTGCAATAGTCTGGTGGGACCTTTCGTGATTTCCACTCTTTCTACTTCCATATAAGACTGAACTTGTTTTGATTGAGGGATAATGTAAATGAGTTTGGGAAAGAAAAAAAAGTCCCACTAGCATGGCGTGTTAGAGTGAAGATGAGCCGGGGTTTAGTTAGCCAAACGCTGGCTGCTCTGACATGTCGTGCTGTGCCTGTAAATTGAGTAATACTGAGAAATTTGGCGCTATCATGCTCTCTGCATTTAAATGTTTCGTCACACCTCATAGAAAATAATTAACATTAATGCGAGCCGCTGCCTCGGAGCGACGACGCCAGAGGATGTGTATTCGACAAGTTAGCTAACTCCACTGAAGCTCACTGTGGAGCGGTTAAGTGAGCTTTAAGAAGCTAACCTAAGTTTAGCTAAAGTGGCTAATATGGGTTAATGAGCTGAAGGCTAAATGAAAACAAAGTGGGCAAGGGTTAAATTTGCACACAAAAGAAACATTTGTACTGAAAAGTTATTTAAATGACATTACGACTTCATTGATATATCTGTTCATATGACAGAGGCTCGGTCAGTCACAGGGAAACAAGTGAGAGAACATACGCAGTTTTTAATTTAAGTTAGCCACGAATATAAGCAGAGGAGTAGATGGTGCTCGGTGGAGGCGGACTACACCGCCCAGACTGCCACTCACCTTGCCCCGTGTGCAACTCTTCACTCACTTGCTCCAAACGCTGCTTTGCTCCTCGTTCCGGTGAAGCCAACAACTTTTCGCTGGTTTCATTCAAAGTATCCAATTTGTCTTCAGTCGGAGGTCATACACGCAGACCGACCAGCCGACACAGATTTTTCGTTATTTCTCGGGTTTACGAGCTCACAAATTCCACCGTGGTTCAGTCCGGACTTGTCCTCAGGCATCCAACTTTCACTAGTTTACCCACCGGACGCTTCCGCGGGAAAATCACTGCAGTTATTCCACGCAGGAAAAAATAACGTTACTGCTCAGTTTGGTGTGTTTCCTCAGTCCGGTTTTCCTCAGCAGGTCTCTGCCCCCACATGTAGCCGGTGAGAGGTGCTGGAGGTTTGGTGGTGCGCTCAGAGCCCGGCTCTTCACAGGCGGAGACAGACAGGGGGCTTGGCAAGGGGGGTATATCGTGCTGCGTTCAATTTCTTTTCGGATTTTTTAGCACCAAGCTAAAAGGGAGAGAAGGAAGCTGACGAGTGAGGAAAACAGGTTTAATCCTTTGAAAGCTGGGCAAATTGGCTTGTTTCCTTCCAACAAACATGGGCACAAGTCCACCAGCGACTTGAGAAGATTGCCCAGAAATTGGTAAGAAACTAGTTTAAAAAGGGAATAGAAAAAATATTTGAAAATTAGCATTTAAAAAAAGAAAGAAAGTAGGAAAGAAACATCAACAAGGACTAAATCAGTAAAAAAATAAATAAATAAATAA
>NW_024666352.1:0-359 GCF_008729295.1 Plectropomus leopardus | reverse complement strand
ACATTTATCTTAAGTTAAAATTGTTTTAAATCATTTGAAATTGGAAAAGCTCATATTTTACAGTAGCAACACTATGCAAAAGGGAAAATTAAGTGCTGATCACCCGTAAGCCAGACTACTGCGTTAGATTGCTCTGGTGCGTAGTTAATTCCATTCATTCACTGATACAGTCAGAAAAGCAACAAGTCATGACACCGTTGCTTAACATAAGTGGGCACAACTAAACCTAGCAGTTCCTTTAAACAGAGGATGTGTTGTTGTGAAAGCCAAATTATAAAAGCTGATACCTTTTGACAGAACGCTGTGTACCTCAGAACATTTGGAGGTGGTAGAAACTGATAAAACTGACTGCATATCTA
>NW_024666351.1:0-298 GCF_008729295.1 Plectropomus leopardus | reverse complement strand
ATCACATGAGCTGGCCGAATGAAAACCTACAAAGACACCGGGACGCACTTTTGTCTTTTGCTTTCTTGACCCATGTACAAAGAAGGAACGACACCTGAAGTAGCTCAAAACGAAACGCCTCGAAAAGAAACTGCACCCGGTTTAAATGCAGCGTGAAAAACAAGAATAAAGAACAAAACTCAAGCGGCCGTTCACATAAAATACAACACATATAAGAGCATCAGAACAAAACTGTGATAGTCGGTATCACGAATTCAAGCAACATAAAATTCACAAGCATAACCCTGAAAAACCTGAC
>NW_024666350.1:0-205 GCF_008729295.1 Plectropomus leopardus | reverse complement strand
TAAAAATAAACAAAAGGGCAAAAGAGCATTTGTATATCGATTTCTAGTCCCATATCGTGTTGAATTCTTAAAGAAAATGTTTTTCTTGCATGCATCCACCGTAAACAAAGTATCCAAAAACAGATAAAAATCTTGATGAATTGGAGTTATAGGGAGTCCACTTTGAAACAGACCGCCCTCTGAATGAGAAACTTATCTATGCTCT
>NW_024666349.1:0-318 GCF_008729295.1 Plectropomus leopardus | reverse complement strand
CTTTGATTGTTTTTCCCATTTCTGCTGTGTCTCTTTGCAGGAGCTTGCGGGCTTTTGGCATGAATGTGCTAATAAATTTGTAAATTGCTTTAAAAAAAAGGAGAGAAATTGTTATGATGTGCACAAGTGACTATGATGTGGAAGATGACAACGTTTTGAGAATTTTAATTCTGATCTGAAAAATGTACACAGTAATAAATATGTAGTGTTAAATGAATATTAAAAAATATATAAAAAACATAAAAACAGATTCAAGAAGAATATGATCAACACAAAAAATACAAATTTCTAATAAAATTTAAAAGAAATAACCTCTTT
>NW_024666348.1:0-435 GCF_008729295.1 Plectropomus leopardus | reverse complement strand
TTAGATGATGCACAAACATTTAAGTGTTAGCAGAAGGTAGTTTTCTTTAAAATATCGGCTGTTATTGTGTGCTTTCCCCCAAAAACTCCATTTAGGAAAAGGGAAAAAAATGCCATTAAAAAAACTTTAAATAGGAAATATTTAACATGATCGTGTTTAAAGCATCTTACCATGAGGGGAAACCTTGCTGGGACGCATTTTTCGTTTGGAGGAAGGAACTCCTGCAGCTTCTCCTCCTGCAGGGAAAAACGTGGGATTCATCAACAAACTTTTTACTTCTTCGTCACAGAAAAATCTGTCAGCTTCAGTTTACTCTGACGGGACAGCGCCCCCTTCCTGTTTTCTTCTGCAACACATTAAAAAAAAAAAGAATAAGATATAAATATAAAAATGTAAAAAAAAAAAAAAAAAAAGAGTAATCTAAATGTACAAAAA
>NW_024666347.1:0-354 GCF_008729295.1 Plectropomus leopardus | reverse complement strand
ACTGAAAATAAAAACTAAAACCAATACGACATGACAGCAAAACTTTCATTTCTCTCACTGCCTCTTAACCCTTGAAACCTGATTCAGGCTTCTTGCTTTCTGACAACTTTCTCAAGCATTTAAATCTTTTAAACCTTAGCTAATTAATTTGATTTCTTTTGAAAACGTTTGGACAACAACATTTTTCAGTTGGAAAATGCAACTAGTAACTTGGCAAGAAACATCCCACAAACTGCAAAAAAATTAGTAAAAGTTGAAGAAAATGACCTGAAAATTTGTCTAAAAGAGAGATAGAGAGAGAGATGGAGAATTAAAGGAAAATTAACAAAAACAAACATTTTCAGAAAACAATAA
>NW_024666346.1:0-341 GCF_008729295.1 Plectropomus leopardus | reverse complement strand
GAGCCACAGGAGCGTTTCCTTAGAAATAGATGTTCAAAGTTGGAGTGATCCCCTGAGCAGGTGTAATTTCAGGCACAATAGCAGAGTGAGTGTTCAACACAGCTTAGTCAGGGCACATCTTTCTCTGAGCCATGTCTTCTATGTAGTCGGACCATCAGCTGTATTAGGAGGATTAGCAAAGTTTCCCGCATATCAAAAAAAAAACATCAAAATTTTTTTTTTAAAAAATAACATGCAACTGGGATGTTAACAGGTTTATGTATGAACCCATGCAACCTATGTGCAAGCCTTGTATTGTATAACATTAAACCTGCTTCAAGAAATAATGAGGAGAGGAAAGG
>NW_024666345.1:0-232 GCF_008729295.1 Plectropomus leopardus | reverse complement strand
GACTGTGACTGACTGACTGTGACTGACTGACTGACTGTGACTGACTGACTGTGACTGACTGTGACTGACTGACTGTGACTGACTGACTGTGACTGACTGTGACTGACTGACTGACTGTGACTGACTGACTGTGACTGACTGACTGTGACTGACTGTGACTGACTGACTGACTGTGACTGACTGACTGACTGACTGACTGTGACTGACTGTGACTGACTGTGACTGACTGACT
>NW_024666344.1:0-401 GCF_008729295.1 Plectropomus leopardus | reverse complement strand
GACGGGGACAGAGAGACAGGGACAGAGAGACGGGGACAGAGAGACAGGGACAGAGAGACGGGGACAGAGAGACAGGGACAGAGAGACGGGGACAGAGAGACAGGGACAGAGAGACGGGGACAGGGAGACAGGGACAGAGAGACGGGGACAGAGAGACGGCTGCACGAACACCGTGGCACCCATCCTGGGACAGAGAGACAGAGAGACAGAGAGACGGGGACAGAGAGACGGAGAGACAGAGAGACAGAGAGACAGAGAGACAGGGACAGAGAGACGGGGACAGAGAGACAGGGACAGAGAGACGGAGAGACAGAGAGACAGGGACGGAGAGACGGGGACAGAGAGACAGGGACAGAGAGACGGGGACAGAGAGACAGGGACAGAGAGACGGGGACAGAGAG
>NW_024666343.1:0-386 GCF_008729295.1 Plectropomus leopardus | reverse complement strand
ATTTAATGTTTTTACAGGCCTCTTTGACAAAATGTAAAAAGATAAAAAAAAATAATTTGCTTATAAGGTAATAATTTTGTATTATATTTGATACATCAGGCTATTATGGTAATTCAATGACCACAAATAATGTCATTTTTGAAAGCAAATACATACCTTTTTTAATGTAGTTGGAACACTTCAGCTAGTTTTTGTCATTTTTTTACCACCTTTATAGTGCACTGTGGTGGAAAAAAAGTTTTTGTCCTCATTCAGGCAAAAATTGACTTTATATTCCCCTAAAAAGACCTTATAAGGAAAGCCATCCACCATCTGAATGCCCAAGTTCTCAAGTGTGTGATAAGGCTGTGATTGTCCCAGAGGTAACAATAGGTCATTTAATAGAA
>NW_024666342.1:0-1305 GCF_008729295.1 Plectropomus leopardus | reverse complement strand
TAATAATAATAAATACATAATAAAAATTAAATTAGAAGTCAAACCATGTATCACAATAAGAAGACATAATTAGTGTCAAAAGTAACTGTCAACATTCATGTTTCTTCAGTGAGCACTTTGAGAGTTAACCGAAGTGCTCATTCAGAGCAGCTTTCTTAACAGGGCTGGCTGCTCTAACAGACAAGCAGATGCCAAAGCAATTTTCTAAACACACAACTCCAAACACACTCCGATGATTCCTTCAACTTGTATCTTAGACATCATCATTTAAAGTGCCTGATTAATCCCCACTGGGCAGGTCAACTGGCAGGTAAATTGTGGGGTTTTTTTTGTGTTATTTTAGGAAAATAATGCTCGCTCTCAGCCTATGCTTTTACACACACTGCTTGTTTTTTCTTCAGTGGGAGTCTGAATGTATTTGAAGTGTACTGTAGCCTAACACTTGTTTTGAAGTTCAGCATCCTCAAGTGCAGTTTGACAACAGCAGCTCTTCTGTTCCCGTCAATGACTCAGCGTCAGAGCCAATTTTAGTTGCACATTCCCCAGGTCACATTTCAGACACCAACAGAAGAGGCGATCAAAGTGTACTTCTCAGCCACACAGCCGCTGAAATGAATTGCTATTGATATTGTTATCAAACTTTGGTGTCTGCGTAACTCTGAAGGACTTTAAAATATTTAGAGGAATATCATTGATTGCACATTAGTTTTCTGTCCTATCTGAATTCCAGCATTTTGTGCCGTGACAGCTGTGCAAAAGCCCAGCGGTGCAGAACAGATGAAGCAGCCAGAGAGATAATCAAATAATTATAAATGAGAAACGTTATGCTTCGTTATGCTTCCCTTTGAAAAATGCACTGCCTCATTTTTGCCATGACAAATGCAGATTACATTCCATCCAAGGCTACAGGTTGTTTCATGTATATTTAGCTTTGATTAACACTATGCTGTTAACGGTACACAAGTTTACAATTCAATTTCCTGCACAGAGATGCGGCTTAATTTTGATTAGTATTCAGCCCCTTATTGTGTAGCGACAGAGAGAATTGTATTCTTTAATAGTGTGTCAACATTTAATATTTACCACTGACACAGAAAAGAACACAGAGGGAGGACACATATCTCCAAATTTAATCCGTCAACCAAGGACTTTGCAACCAAAACAAATAAAAAGCTGCAAGTTACAGCATCTTCAGAAATACTATATCAGTAGGCTGTAATCATCTCAATCCAACTGTGTGGGACATTTTACCAAATATGTGTCATTTTCTCATAATCAGTCTTTTGCTTATATATAATTATACTG
>NW_024666341.1:0-221 GCF_008729295.1 Plectropomus leopardus | reverse complement strand
TGCGCTCCGAGCACAAAGACTCGGGTCAAACGTCTTTCCGGAGCTCTCTCCGTCATCAGCTGCGACTCTAACAAGCAAAACAAACGAGGAGAAGAAACCGACCTGAAGAACTGAGTGAGAAAACCTCGGACTCCTCCGTGACCTGATATTTGTCCCCAAGCCCTTCGGAGGAGATTCGCATACTCCGCCATCTTGAGACGGAAGATTTACTGAGACGGACT
>NW_024666340.1:0-262 GCF_008729295.1 Plectropomus leopardus | reverse complement strand
TGCGCTCCGAGCACAAAGACTCGGGTCAAACGTCTTTCCGGAGCTCTTTCAGTCATCTGCGACTCTAACAAACAAAACAAACGAGGAGAAGAAACCGACCTGAAGAACTGAGTGAGAAAACCTCGGACTCCTCCGTGACCTGATATTTGTCCCCAAGCCCTTCGGAGGAGGTTCGCATACTCCGCCATCTTGAGACGGAAGATTTACTGAGACGGACTGTTGCGCATTAAAAACAGGTCCGCCACCAACCCCAGGCTGTGAA
>NW_024666339.1:0-454 GCF_008729295.1 Plectropomus leopardus | reverse complement strand
TAGGACCTCTTACAGGAATTTAGGACATTTCTAGGATGTCCTCATTTTTCAGACTTTTCTGGGATTTCAGGACTTTTCGAGGATTTATCATCTTTGTAGGACTTTAGGACTTTTTTTGTTGTATTTTACATTATTTATTTTTCAGGATATTTCTAAGATTTAGGATGTTTGTCAGTTTTTCGGACGTTTGTCAGGTTGTAGAACGTTTCTCAGATTTTAGGCTGTCTCTAGGACTTTGGGACATTTCCTGGATTTTAGACACTTATGTGATTTTTAGATGAACAAAATATGGATATGATTGACTTTTATTGTTGATTTATCTTTTCAAAAAGGTGAAATAAGACCAAACATATGAGGGCTGATGTTTTTTTTTTAAATCAGACACAAAATCATTAAACGTCAAACTTCTGTTTTTATAATCGTGTCTTTTTTTCCACCAGCCGCCACACTGAGC
>NW_024666338.1:0-267 GCF_008729295.1 Plectropomus leopardus | reverse complement strand
TCTTTTGTTTTTTTTTGTCTGTGCAGCTATGACGTTTGAGATGCTTCTGATTTAGATCATCTCCACTCCCCACTCATCTGATCGTTTCTAAGTAATTTCACAGTGTGACACCAATCTTCCTGCTAACTTCATTTCGTTTTTTGACATTTGGAGATGATTAAAATGGAAACAACATTGATGTCATGGCCTGACAAGAGGAATTTAGTTGTTTTTTTTTCTATTTTCATTTTTGTATTTTTTATCCTTTGTTTGCTGTTTCAAAATAAT
>NW_024666337.1:0-350 GCF_008729295.1 Plectropomus leopardus | reverse complement strand
CTAGCTCATCGTATGTCGCTTGTGTTAGTTGTTGTCGCCTGGGTGTTGCACTGTAATTTGTATATAACCCATGTAATGGTGAGCCAGGAGGCTGTGATCATGTGACCTTTGCGATACAGGTTTGTCCCCGAGTCAGATGAAGTAGTACTGCATGAAGAAGTAGACACGATGGTGGTCGAGTCAAACAAACACAGGACTTTGAGCCAGGAGACTGCTGTTCATGTCCCATGTGAAACCAAAAGTCAGTGCTGAGTTATTTTAAGTTACACATCGCTCTGTCAGTGAACCCCTGTGTCTGCTTATTTTAAAAAAAACCTGTAGGGATAAAAGAAAAAGTTAGGGGAAAGTTA
>NW_024666336.1:0-330 GCF_008729295.1 Plectropomus leopardus | reverse complement strand
GAACACTGACCACTGACCACTGAACACTGACCACTGACCACTGACCAGTGACCACTGAACACTGACCACTGACCAGTGACCACTGAACACTGAACACTGACCACTGACCACTGAACACTGAACACTGACCACTGAACACTGAACACTGACCACTGAACACTGAACACTGACCACTGACCACTGACCACTGACCAGTGACCACTGAACACTGAACACTGACCACTGAACACTGACCAGTGACCACTGAACACTGAACACTGACCACTGAACACTGAACACTGACCACTGAACACTGACCACTGACCACTGACCAGTGACCACTGAACACTG
>NW_024666335.1:0-224 GCF_008729295.1 Plectropomus leopardus | reverse complement strand
TTGTCGCTGTTGTTGTGTGCCTCTGACTGTGTGTTGTTGTTGTTGTTGTGTGGTTCTGATTGTGTGTTGTTGTTGACCTGACTGACTGTGTGTTGTTGTGTACCTCTGGCAGTGTGTTGTTGTTATGACATATGACTGTGTATTATTGTTGTTTTGTACCTCTGGCTATGTTGTTGTTGTTGTTGTTGTTGTTGTGAACCCTGAATTACCCAATATCAGTCACT
>NW_024666334.1:0-242 GCF_008729295.1 Plectropomus leopardus | reverse complement strand
ACCTGCCTCTGACTGTGTGTTGTTGTTATTGTTGCTGTTGTTGTGTGGCTCTGACTGTGTGTTGTTGTTGTTGACCTGACTGACTGTGTGTTGTTGTTTACTTGCCTCTTACTGGTTGTTGTTTTTGTTTACCTGCCTCTGACTGTGTGTTGTTGTTGTTGTTGTTTATGTACCCCTGACTGTATGTTGTTGTTAACCTGCCTCTGACTGTGTGTTGTTGTTATTGTTGCTGTTGTTGTGTG
>NW_024666333.1:0-401 GCF_008729295.1 Plectropomus leopardus | reverse complement strand
TGATGTTTGTGATCTAAGTTGAAATTTCTAAATTCAGAATCAAAACTTTATATGCAACTGAAATTCGTAAAACTGACAAAATCATACATATAGTTTATTTAAGTTCAAAGCTCTGAAAGTCCCATCAATATGTTTTTTTTTTGTTGTTGTTTTTTTTATTCCTGGAACACTGACACTCTTTCCATCCATACACAGTGTTAACCCTTTGAAACCTGAGCAATTGGCCTGATTTCTTTTAAAAAAACATGGGAAGAAGGTAATGAGCAGAGCAACTGAAGAAGAAATGACCCAAAAACTAAAAAAAATTTAAATAAATTAAATAAATAAATTAGTGTTTTTAAAAAAATAAAACTAGAAAATTACCTCAAAACTAGCAACAACAACAACAAAAAAACCCCCTG
>NW_024666332.1:0-333 GCF_008729295.1 Plectropomus leopardus | reverse complement strand
TTTTATTTTATGTTGCCAATTTCCTTTCTTTAAAAATATCAGTGATTTTTGATGTTAAATTGTTTTGGCAATAAAATAAAAAAGAAGCAATTTTTAAATATTGATTAAGAGATTTTTTAGTCATTTTTTCTTCAATTTTGGCAACTTTTTTATCGTTAAATTTTTTCCAGTCAAAATTTGGTGTCAATTTTCTGGGTTTTATAGTTAATGGTAATTTTTTTCCTTCAAAAATTTATGTTTACTTTTTATTACTACTAAACCCTCAAACAGGCCTATGAAGAAGTGAGGCCTGGCTGATGTTTGTGACTGCAGTAGCTGAATGAATATTTGCTG
>NW_024666331.1:0-1829 GCF_008729295.1 Plectropomus leopardus | reverse complement strand
AAAGGCACTGAGCAACTTTGTAAGAAATATTCGACATATTGCAAGAAATTAGTACATTAATATGTATTTTTTTAAGTAACTTTTACTTATTCCCTTGATATTTTTCCCTATAATTTTTGCCCTAGCTTATTTATTTTCTGTAATTTTTTTAATGTACTAATTTCTTGCAATATGTGCAATATTTCTTACAAAGTTGCTCAGTGCCTTTTTCCTATATTTCTGAAACATTTTTAAAAATATATTAAAAGGCAACACAACTATGTCTATTTATAAGTCGGAGTGAAATTGTAAGAGCTTGATGTACTTATTTTCTAAAGCAGCGTGTGTGTTCAGTCTACCATGAACAATACATACCATGGTGTGTTTCAGTGTGTTTTCAGTTTCAGCCAGTCGTGTCACCCAGCATGCACCCCCCCAGGCACTCATTTTCCCTCCCACCCTCACTGTATCAGTGTGTATAACTGCAGGCAGTGAGCGGCCTGCTGGGCGGTGTATCATGTTGGGAGCCCGGTTGTGTTCCCAGCCATCCCCACACTGCTTCTGCCTGAACCAGAGACAACACGGTGACCCAGATTCCTGCCCCCTCTGTTTGAGCGCGTCCCACCTGTTTGTATACAACCCCCCAACGTGCGCGCACACACACACGCACACACACACACACACACACGCATAAACTCACCCACTGTTTAAACAAGGGCAGAATATGAGAACAGAATATTTCTTCAGGATTCTACTTGACAAAATGAGCACACATTCAGTTCTACTAAACAAACAAACAAAAAACAATAACCTTGTGGATTCAGAAATGTATTTCATATATTATATAGACTTATGTACATTTGCAGTAACAAAGCAGGAACAGATGAACTTCAAACAAAAGACAAGCCACATTCTCGCTAGTTTTATGGAGGCATATGTTTCCTGCCTGCTCCTTTAACCTAGTGACACTTGTGTTGGGTATGATTTGAAACTGTTGTGGTGCTTATTCACCACAGACTCTCCTCCTTCGCAGAGGTTTTACTTGTACTTAACCCTTTGAAACAGAGTGCCATCACTTTTCTTATGCTGCTTTCAGAGCAAAATGGTGTGATTTCTTTCAAAAACAAGGCAAAAAAAGCAATGAGCAACTTGGCAAAAACAATGTTTCACAAAGAAGAGATTTAGAGTAGATTTCGGGAATTATTTTTGAATGTCTATAGGGAAAAAAAAATAAAAAAGCTCAGCAAAAACTGCATTTATAGTTATAATTACAAATTTTAAATGATTTTAAAGAAATATTATATCTTTAAGCACTTTTCCCTGGTCATTTTCCCTTTCTGTCTTTATTTTCCTTTATTTTCTTTTTTTCAGGTAGTTTTCTTGTACTTGTTAATCCTTTTTTTTTACTCTTTGCCCATGTTTGTGGAAAAAAATCAGGCCAATTTGCTCAGCTTTCAAACAATTTGTATGTTTGTATGTTTGTATTTCAATGTAAAAACTTAATTCGTAATTTCAAGTTTACTTTTTTTGGAGCTGTTAGAGTCCTCAGTTTCTTTTAGCTTCAGAGCTATGAGTAGCTCCTTCTTTTAAATTGAACACTAGACTCGAGCATGCCGGGTTGGAATTAATGTATAGAATTAGTGTGTAGTGTGCAATAGGGAGACAAATCCAAGCTACGTCTCCACCAGCACATCTGTTTGATCTAATCACTTAGAAGTGAAAGAAAAAAAGTGAAACTTTTTTGGCTGTTTGTCAAATACAAATGTGACACATCCTTCCAAAAACACACGCACAATTTGCTTATTATTACCTAATAATACCTAAGGAGGTTATGTTTTCAGTCTTTATAT
>NW_024666330.1:0-239 GCF_008729295.1 Plectropomus leopardus | reverse complement strand
TTTTATTTTATGTTGCCAATTTCCTTTCTTTAAAAATATCAGTGATTTTTGATGTTAAATTGTTTTGGCAATAAAATAAAAAAGAAGCAATTTTTAAATATTGATTAAGAGATTTTTTAGTCATTTTTTCTTCAATTTTGGCAACTTTTTTATCGTTAAATTTTTTCCAGTCAAAATTTGGTGTCAATTTTCTGGGTTTTATAGTTAATGGTAATTTTTTTCCTTCAAAAATTTATGTT
>NW_024666329.1:0-363 GCF_008729295.1 Plectropomus leopardus | reverse complement strand
ATGAAATGTTGATTTGCACATAAAACACGTTTTGGTACTAAAACGTATGCTGGAATCATGAACGCCGTGGGAAAACCGTGTTTGATCGTGGGCACGTGTCTATGTAAATAGCCACCAACCACCATCTGAGAAGATGGAGATTACTCTGGATATATTTATGAACGTGCAATAGTCATCGTCATCTGCCGATCAAACTAAATAACAGCAGGTCTGTGTGAAAACAACAAACATTTATAAATATATGTGCTATTTATAGACCAAATACAGAAGGTTTTTTGTATTTAGCAACTGTTCATGTGTGCAAGTTTTGATCAGTTTTCTTTTGTTGTAATATTTATCTTTTATAGAGAATCTGAATGTCAC
>NW_024666328.1:0-307 GCF_008729295.1 Plectropomus leopardus | reverse complement strand
TGCAATCTGTTGCAAATCAATACACAAGTTGTGCCATAAATTCTGTAGTCTTAAAAGCAGGGTTCCCATGGTAATGGAGAACCTGGAAAAGTTATGGAATTTCACAATCACATTTTCCAGGCCTGAAAAATTAACAGTCAGTAAAATCAAAGTTTTGGAAAAATCGTGGAATTTTGTAGTTTGTAATGTGTAGAGTATAACAGTAATCTTCTGTGGATAATCATGCACATCATGGAACAAAAGCTTTTTTCTGTAGCTGTTAGCATAACCAGGCTCTAATATGCGTTCATGTGTAGAGTTTAAATCT
>NW_024666327.1:0-228 GCF_008729295.1 Plectropomus leopardus | reverse complement strand
AACCTCCGACACGCCGCACATCACCCGAGGACACAGGAGACAAGGAGACGAGGAGACTGCTCACGTCTCCTCACATCAAAGCTCCTCCCAGCGCGTGGCGAGCTCTTTTAACCCTTTTCTTTTAAAGTGAAAAAAACTGAAAAGAAACAAAAGCTACAAATTTAAATAAAAAGAAAAATCTGCAAAAAAAATCTATAATGGAAACATGCAAAAGGCATGGCATCATCA
>NW_024666326.1:0-303 GCF_008729295.1 Plectropomus leopardus | reverse complement strand
TTAATCTTTTTTACCTTGTGGCCACACTCTATCCCACTTCTTTTCCCAGAATTGCTGCATCAAGGACATTAGTTTTGAAATGTGTTCCACTTCGCTGTTTAAGAGGCAACACCAAATCAAACGAAGCTACCTACACCTCTCCCCCCCCCAAAAAAATCCAATCAGGGCTGATGAATTTGAAACTGCTGGCAAATCTTTATGAGCACAGGCACTTACTCGGGTGATGAGGGCCACTGGAAAATGAGAAATGGGTGAGGCAGAAGAGGTGGAGGGAGAGATAGCGATGTAGAGACAGCTCAACGG
>NW_024666325.1:0-405 GCF_008729295.1 Plectropomus leopardus | reverse complement strand
TTCCTATCTAATGAGACAGAATTCCAAAAAAGATAACGGGAGAAAAATTAGATTAAAAAACAAGACGGGAAAATAATCCGAAGAAAAAAAAAAGCTTGCACCTCTAGAAATTCAGTTTTTGAGAGCACCTTAATGGGTAAAGACGTACAGTAGTTGACGGAAACACACTTCTTAGATGTATAAACGTATCTTTAAGCCCAGGTGAATTGCTTTCAAACATTTCTTATTCCCAAAAAATCCATCCTGGTGCTCAGTGAGAAATAAACTGGTCTGCAGGACTTAAAAAGTACGGAGGATGAAAGCTGCCAACATTAAAAAATTATACAAATGACTTGAAAAACAAATTAATATGTACTACATGTAATACTAAATGTAAAAAAAATAATATTAAAAATTAACACAGGC
>NW_024666324.1:0-293 GCF_008729295.1 Plectropomus leopardus | reverse complement strand
TTTAAGGTGAGTGGACGCAGAAAACGTCACACTGAAAAATTCATGACGGGACTTTGAGGCGTTGAGTTGCAGATCTGTTATTTGTCACGACAAACTGCAGCAGCAGCAAACACCGTTAACGTCACATTTCCAGACGTTGGTCCGAGTCCTGCCATCCCTGCGACTCTCTGAGCTGCTTTATTTGTCGAGCACGCTCCCGGCCGCTCAGGTAACCATGACGCCGTGTTTTTACCTGCAGGGGAGACACACCTTTGTTTGCTCCTCCCCTCTGTTTCCCCTCAAAGCCGAAGTAA
>NW_024666323.1:0-299 GCF_008729295.1 Plectropomus leopardus | reverse complement strand
ATTTGCGTAAAGAGAGCGATATAAAATAATGCAGCTGACCACGCCTTTCGAGAATTAGCCAATCAAATATGGGGGTTGGCACATTGAATTTGCATAAAGAGAGCGCTATAAAAGAATGCAGCTGACCACGCCTTCCGAGAATTAGCCAATCAAATATGGGGGTTGGCACATCTAATTTGCATAAAGAGAGCGCTATAAAATAATGCAGCTGACCACGCCTTCCGAGAATTAGCCAATCAAATATGGGGGTTAGCACATCTAATTTGCATAAAGAGAGCGCTATAAAATAATGCAGCTGA
>NW_024666322.1:0-388 GCF_008729295.1 Plectropomus leopardus | reverse complement strand
TCTTCAATGATCTCATTGAAGAGGAAGACTTCTCTCTGGTGTGCTGCCTGTTTCTGGGCCTTGTTGACATCCGTCACCTCAAAGAGTCGACTGCAGCACACCAGTCTTCGATGAGGGACGGAAAGAACCTGCAGAGAGAGACGCAGACATTGAGGTGAAAGGAGAGCGTCAATCACTCGGATGAGGTGTCGGAGAGGCTTTAAAGTCATTCTATATGACGAGATAGAGAGCGAAACCCCCGGAGAAACTTGGGGGGAAGTGTCAAAGTGAAACAGGCAGACTTTTAATACAAATGACTTTTGGCTGCAGTGCTACACATTATTCACTGGGGCTAAAAGCTAAGAGTGAAGTATCAGGAAAAAAAGCTCATTAAACACAGTTTGCTGAG
>NW_024666321.1:0-322 GCF_008729295.1 Plectropomus leopardus | reverse complement strand
GCTAATGAGATGCTAATGAGCCTTCAAGCCTTTTTTCAGTTTCTTTTAGAGAAAAGAGTAAAATGGTCAGATCTTTAGAGGCTTCCTGGGTTTGAAAATCAAAGGCCTCATTGAAAACCAAATAGAGCAACATCAGTGTATTACAAGGCTTCTCTCAGCAGGGTTCCACGATGGAGGCTGCAGGTCAACACAGGGATAGATTCTATAGAGGGATATAAATCAAAATCCAGTTAGTTTTATTGTTGCTGTTGTTTACATTTTTTAACATGATACCAACTACAAACAGCTATAGTCGTTTTTTTATAATAATACAAATATGATG
>NW_024666320.1:0-1260 GCF_008729295.1 Plectropomus leopardus | reverse complement strand
TTTTTTAAAACCAGAAGACAAATAATGCAAGTTACACAATATAAGAGGTCAACATAAAATAATGCAAAAGAAATAGACCAAAAATAACAGAAGCTATAAAAACAATAAAACCACAAATAAACTGAATATAAAATAAAATAAATAAAACATGAATCAAAAGATGAAATAAATACAAAGAAATAAAAGGAAGATGTATGAACAGAATGACAGATTATAAGATCCAGGGCTTTTTAAAATATCATTACTAGGCCTGTCCTTTTTTTTTTTTTTTAAGAAAAAAACCCTATATAACCTATACATTTAGATCCGAACATTAAGTATCTTGGTTAAATATCTTGGCATTGTGACAGCAGGAAGCTCACTTTCTTTTATTTCCTCTGCAATAAAGTCTGTCCTTCACATGCAACCAGTTGACATTTTTATTATTTTAATATTCCCTGAAAGTGGAGCTCTGTTCTCCCTCTCGTCCTTCGTGTTGATGATGTTCTCTGTTTTGTTGTTGTCTTTGTCGGGCTGAACATGACACCTGTGCATGGGGAACCAGTGTCCTCTTATTTCCCACATGCTGTGCATTCACTGCTGTCGCTCTGACGGCGGTGACACCTGATCCTGTCTTATGATGACGTGAGAAGATGTATTGTCTCACCTCATCTGGTTTTCAATCTCAGCTCTTTTTAGAAGGCGTAACCTGTGAGAGAGAAAAGTAGTTTTCAGGTAGATGGATCATTTTTCTCCCGCTGACCTTTTTAGAGCTCAAAAGCAAAGTATGTATGTTTCACAGCACTGTGAACGTCCTGAGCCCTGTTTCTGTGGGAGCGGCCTTTTCTGCAGGGAACAAAAGCTGCAGGGTCTTTGATTTGCACATCTGCAGACAGCACATATATATAAAGACTGTCCATCATGCTCCCACAGAGCTGCGGCAGGATGAGGGTCCCTGTGCTGCTGGTTTTGTCTCTGCTGGGCTGCAGTCCGGCTGAGGGGCGAAATGTGACAAAATGTGAACTTTTGGAGGCGTTTAACAACCTGCAGGAAGGAAAGGAAAACATGCTGGTTCAGGACATAGTGGCCAAGAGTAAGTAATGTGTATTTAATTTAATCTGTAATGAAACATTTAAAATCTGAGCAAGGTGGGTTGATCGCTTTCAAGAAAAAAAAAAAGAAAAATGGGAAGACGGCAATCAACAACTAAGTCTGAAAATCTGCACAAAAATTAGTTTAAAAAAGTACAAGAAAAATACCTGAAAATTAATTAAAAGTTAA
>NW_024666319.1:0-324 GCF_008729295.1 Plectropomus leopardus | reverse complement strand
TTCACAGAAAATGAAAATCGACATTTTTTAAAATCACAATAAAATGTAGGTGAAAAATATTGTCAAAACAAGTTATAAACAAAAAATTGCCAAAAAAGCCAAAAACACTCAAAAGATATCAACAAAACATTTTAAAAAATCACCAAGTTTTTAAATCAAAATAATCGCCTTTTTTTTTCCAGATAAATAAATCGCCCCATTTTTTTTTAAACGCACTACGTTTTTAAAAATCACCAAAACTTTTGTAGGAAAATGACAATTTATAAAAAAAAAAAAAATAAGATTACGCAGTGGTTATTTTCCGTGTTTTTCACGTGAAGACGC
>NW_024666318.1:0-222 GCF_008729295.1 Plectropomus leopardus | reverse complement strand
TTTTTTGATATCTGCTTCGTTTGAATCTTGTTTTGTTTTTTTCTCCTTATGAAAAACTGAAAATAGGTATTTTCCAGAGAATTGATGATAAAAACGTAAACTTTTCTTTGTGGACATAATTATTAATTATTTACTTACACAAGTAAATCCAGATGAATAAAAAATAAGAAATGTGTCAGGAGAGGTGAGCAAAAAAAAAAAAAAAAAAAAAAAGAAGAAACA
>NW_024666317.1:0-354 GCF_008729295.1 Plectropomus leopardus | reverse complement strand
CACTTCATCACGTAAACAAAATAAAAAATGAAAACGTTAAGATATTAGCGGGATGTTTTCTCCTCCACAGGCTTTTTTCACACTGGGCAGAGACATCATGACCAGACTAAACAGGAAAATGGTGAGTTTATTAAAGTTTAGCATGTCGTAAAAAAAGTCACAAAAAAGTCATCATATGACGTCAAAAATTTTACACAAAATTCACGATATAATATATCGTAGGAAATGTCGAGTCACAGTGTACCGTCAAAAATCTCAAGAAAAAGCGATACAACAATAGGTCGTCAAATATCTCTCAAAAAAATTGTCGAAAACTACACAGTGTACGTGTTGTAAAAAATCTCATGGAAAAGT
>NW_024666316.1:0-348 GCF_008729295.1 Plectropomus leopardus | reverse complement strand
GTAAGAAAGTTTGCTAGATATATCAAGACATTTATGGGTGTAAAAATGTCCTATGAATTGCGTAAGAAATATAAAGTAGCATGAAAAGAAAATATTCAAGTGCCTCAAAATTGTACTTGAAACTATATTTCACCCACTAAATGACCATTTGTATGCCACCTCATTATGCTGGTATACCTTGAATTTGTAAAGAAAACTTTGTTTTTCCTCACATGCCTCCACAGGAAATTACAAACTTATTGAATTATTAATTGATTCAGGACAACATTTAACAACAAAACAAACTCTCACAACTCATGCAGTATAATCCAAGTCTTATTCATCCGACTGCAGTACTACCCAAACACA
>NW_024666315.1:0-389 GCF_008729295.1 Plectropomus leopardus | reverse complement strand
ATTATTTACATACATACATAAATTCATTTGGGTGAATGACTACCCTCATATATTTGTATTTAAAGATACTGATTTTAAAACTTGACCACTGTTGGAAACTTAAAACTAAAGAATTATAAATTGACAAAAATGATTCAATTTTTTAGACATTTAAGTTTTGCTTTTTTATTTGTTTAGCGTTTAACCCTGAAAGTTTATGTTTTCATCATGTTTCTTTCTTTTCCCACATTTTATTTATTTTTTCTACTTTATCAAATAAAATATCAAACATGAGCCAAAAGGCTACAGAGGAACCTTTCAAAATAAAAGATATATATAAGATATTACACTAACAAGAATGGATGATTTTTTCATTTTTAACCATCCCAATTTCTCAGCCGACACATAAA
>NW_024666314.1:0-299 GCF_008729295.1 Plectropomus leopardus | reverse complement strand
TATCACACTAACAAAAATTGATGTATTACACATTTGTGATAATCTCAATATCTTGGCTGATTAAAAGTACATAAGTAAGCTTAACTGATTATTATTTACATACATACATAAATTCATTTGGGTGAATGACTACCCTCCTCATATATTTGTATTTAAAGATACTGATTTTAAAACTTGACCACTGTTGGAAACTTAAAACTAAAGAATTATAAATTGACAAAAATGTTTCAATTTTTTAGACATTTAAGTTTTGCTTTTTTATTTGTTTAGCGTTTAACCCTGAAAGTTTATGTTTTCAT